>NC_084996.1:37755261-37915261 GCF_963854185.1 Sardina pilchardus
TCCAGACCTGCCCCAATTTGCTCCTTTCAATCAATTCGCTCTTATTTGTTTACTCGGCGGTCTGCGTGTTGCCTGGCAGCAGCGAGTGTGTTTGAGCGGAGTCACAGGAAGCAGAGAGATGCCATCAGATTGACCGCTGACTCTGATGACTCCCAGGTTCACACGGACTATTGCCAAATGGTCTCTTCCCAGGTTCACACGGACTATTGCCAAATGGTCTCTTCCCAGGTTCACACGGACTATTCCCAAATTTCACTACAGCGTGTCTTTCTATGCAGCACCACGGACCACAAACATCAGGGAGCCCACACACACACACACACACACACACACACACACACACACACACACACACACACACACACACACACACACACACACACACACACACACACACACACACACACACACACACACACACCTGAAGCTACAGTATGTTTGGTGTAGACCAGGCTGGCCAAAGAGTGGGGAGAGCGTAATCCCTGCTCAAAGATCATATGTAGAGTAACTGATTGTCCTTGCTGGATGATCCAGCCATGCCTGAGAGGATGAGGCTGAGGGGGCATGCCTGGTAGCCTGCACCCAACCCCTCCTTTGCCTGGTACTGTAGCCTGCACCCAACCCCTCCTTTGCCTGGTAGCCTGCAACAAAACTGCTTTGCCTGATAGCCTGCACCCAACCCCTACTTTACCTGGTAGCCTGCACCAAAACTCTGCTTTGCCTGGTAGTCTGCACCAAAACTCTGCTTTGCCTGGTAGCACCAAAACTCTGATTTGCCTGGTAGCCTGCAAAAAACTCTGCTTTGCCTGGTAGTCTGCACCAAAACTCTGCTTTGCCTGGTAGCACCAAAACTCTGATTTGCCTGGTAGCCTGCAAAAAACTCTGCTTTGCCTGGTAGCACCAAAACTGCTTTGTTGTGCCATAACAGTTAATGTAGAACAATCTGTGCTGAGGGTGAAGAGAGAGCAATCTAAGACAGTAGACTCAGCTGTAAGACAAGTCTTGCCACTAAGTGGCCATTTTGGGAAGTCGTCCGGCCAGTCCTTTCTGACTGACAAGATCAGGCTCCTGTTGAAATGAATGGGGAGGCAGTCCAACTCCATATGGAGAACATAAAGGTGACTAAAGGCCAATCTTTGTGAAATCTGAATTTAACTGCATTCTGAATTTAACAGTATCTCTCCCCAAATGGCTAAAAGTAGGCTAAAAATGTAAATAATGTAAATTCTTTATGTTAACTTGTTCACTGCATGCATCAACATATGCGGCATGGCTGTTACCATAGTGATGAGGAAGTAAACAGGCAATCAGACTGTTTCCAAAAATAATTACTGGCATTACCGGACAGGATTTCCTGTTCGCCTGAGAATTGTCTTTTGCCGGGGGAAGAGGAATATGTGTAGACAACTGCCATCTTGGCGCTACAAACTGTCCCCATACATTTCTTTTGACAGATTCTCTGCCATGTCTCCTCCTCGTTAATAAAGTCTCGCCTTTAGATCCTACAAAGGGGTGCTTGCTTTACCTTGGTAAGCATGTCAGCTGTGCTCAGAAGATGCCTGCAGCACACTCCCAAAACATTATTTGATGCATAACAATGAGATCAGAGAGTGAACACACACACACACACACACACACACACACACACACACACACACACACACACACACACACACACACACACACACACACACACACACACACACACACAAACACACGTCAGGTGTGCTTGCTTCACTCTGGTAGATTGGCAAGTCTCTCCTCTGGGGAGGTGCGGTTTGGACACAAATTGAGGGCGCGCTGGGCTGGCAATCCGGGGTAATGTGTGTAATGTGTGGCTGTACCTTCCGCTCGGAGGGTGAAGGGAGAGTCCCCCAGACGCTTGGCCGAGAACTGCCCCCCCAGAGACGTCATTAGGAAACACAGGCTGAAAAAGCCGATGCCTGCTACGAAGATCCTAGGAGACAGAGGGATAGAGAGAAAGAGACAGAGAGAGAAAGAGAGAAAGAAAGAAAGAAAGAGTGAGAACGTTTATTTATGGGAGGTCAATTCCACAGACACTCAAATCTGCAGAGAATAAACAGCAGTGCTCCACAGACATGAATATACGGAGAGGAATCGATGTGAACTATTGACAGAAACATTCAGCCTTTTGGTTGCTGCTCTCTTGATCTGCTGAATATTTTGAGATGTTTATCTTGAACTCAAGGTTTCAGTGGGGGAAAAAAACGGAATATTTGAGGCAGCAAACAAGGACACATCACATCGCATCACTCAGATGGCGAACCTTCCAAGTTTATTAGAAAATCTGTCCTTCAGCATACTTTCATAATCAGAGAAGGAGTGCATAATTTCTCACTCAGGTAGACTATTAACGGAGCACATTTACCAAGTATTAGGTGAAGTGGTTCACTGGAGGAGAATCATCAAGCGCTGTTCTTAGTCAGGTACCTGGAATACTCAGCTAGGAGTGACACAGTGGAAATATCTTTTGTTACAGTTGGGGCATATTGATTGTGGCACTTTCTGCTTTGTGTGCGGGTAAATTTCAGCAAAAAAAAAAAGTAAGTCCGGCCCTTTGCAGTCCCACACTTAGCCGTAAAAGCAGCATCATCTCTCGGTGGCAAACAATGTACCGGTATTTTCTTTCTAGCTCTGTCCAGAAATGGACGTATTCTCTAACGGTAATGGATGTTCTGATGGACACGGTGCAATGCTAATGCTGTCATTTGTGAAACGCTCCCATCTACGTCAGTAACAGAGACGGCAGGCATACTTCCGTACGGAGCGACGGCACCTCTCATCCAGCTCCTCTCTCTGCCTCCAATGGCTCTCAGTGAGATTCGCTAGCCTCATGATCCACATTACTTTTGCTGTGTTAAAAGCTCCCTGTGTCTTTCAGTGTGGGGGTGAGGATGGGGGGGGGGGGGGGGGGGGGGTCGCTTGTTTGGATCAACAAACCCAGGAGGATCCCTGGTACCATTTTAGTCCCACACCATCTGTCCAGATAAGAATGTATAGCCTAACTGCGTAAAAGGGAATCACTGTCACAACATTTTAGTGTTAAGCACTTTACAGAACAGCAACGCAGATTGATTTCATTAAGCCTGTGGAAATATGAAGGGGATGTAAATAGGGCAGGAAGCTGCAAAATGCCAAATGATATTGCCATGGGGACACCCCTGCCCCTGACTGATTTCCCTCTGCCTTATAAGCAGGAACAGTAATTCCATCTACACCAAAATTGAAAATAATGCAACTGACTCAGCTGCAATCAAATGGGAATATCTTTAAACATGACACCGGGAACAGTTTGCTTGAGTTGTGGGCAAACTCTGTTCACCGAGATTGAAAACAACCTACTAGCTATGAATTCAAAGACAAAGGAAAACGGTTGGAATATAATGCAGTAATGAGTTCTCAGAGTAGTAACAGCATTTACTAAATACTTCTCTTTAGGTATGAAGAGAGAAAAAAAACATTATATCTAATTTAATAATAATAAAAGTGTTCATAGATACTATGCATCCAGCATAAACAAGTGGTAGGCATATACCACAGACTTCACACAAACTGAACGCAGACAGTAAAATAGCAAGTGTATGTTTTGGTGGTAAATTAAATTTAATTAAATTAAATACAACTATTTTAAGTTAATTTAGCCTACTAGTATTAATAGTGCTGAATTGCTTGAAGAGAATTGAAGAATAGTAAGTTATAGGCGACATAGGCTTCTGTCAGAGTATATTTAATACTTAATCAAATGGGACCATATCAACTCTGTCAAAATAAACTCTAACTGAACACTGTTGAACACTGCACATTTTATTGTAGCATATACAGTACATAGAAAGGGAATACCCTGCCTCCTGTCTACTGATTTCTTGTAATGTCAGTATTTGCAACATTGTATAAAGCAAACATGGTGTAGGCTACATTACAGCATGCCTTAAATACCCATGACTCACAACGATAACAGACTTTGACTCGTGTAGGTTTGGGTTCACAACCCTCCTCCTCTAATAAACCTGATAGAATCGTGGAATTAATTCCATCAAGTGAAATCACTTGAAGTCAGAGCTTTCCATTAAGAATCGACCCGTCTTCAGTCTCCATGCCTACAAGGTTAACTTACATTTGCACGATAGCCTACTGGCAGACTGTTTTGAAATAAATAAATGTTCTGTTATAATTGCTGTTTGCTTCTGTAATACATCCTGCGTCCAACAACCAACTGTAGGATAACTGTAAATACTCATCTTAGGTCACCACATCTAGTAGCCTAACCTATAATGAGCCTGTACAATTACCCCATAGCCTTTATCAGTAACCTGTCACATCCCCCTTGGCTAAGTTAACACCTGAAAATGGCCCTAACAAGTGAATCTAAACAGAGTTGAAATAATCATTAAATAACAGGTGCTTGACTGAAGTTTGACTAGCGATATGCACATTGAGCCCATGTTCAGTGGTTTAAATAACCTGCAAACAAATATGCTTATCGCGAGTATGATCTTACCTGAACGGTTTGAATGTCAGCAGGCATCTTCTTGACATAAGTGTACAGTCAGAACCTGAGGATATCATCTTCCCAAAGTATCACACCACAAAGTGAAAACACGCCATGACGAATGAAACATATTCTTCAAAAGACGGACACGTGCATATAGGCTATCGCATGTATCTTGATGTACTGGAAATTCCACTGAACAGCCCACAATGTAGGCTTGATAGTAGGCTACGCAGGGAATAGCCTTGATCCGTTGTCCAAGTTCGAGGGCTGAACAAAACGCCCTCCGGGAGTTTCAAACAGAATCCACTGAGCGCCACTCGCTTAGTCACTGGGAAAATAGAACACGGAAAATAACAAACTTCTATCCTTGGTAACTCAAAAAAGAAATAGCCTACTGTGCGAGTTTTAGCACTGTGTTGCGAAGGCAGTCATCTCAGGTTTTCAGTAGCCTAACCATACAGTGGACTACTGGTCACCGCACTTCGTAGAATGCTGCTGCTGCTTCGTCGAGAGCGCCGCATTAATGAATGGTGGACGGCGATGCCTGCACTTCTCACAGTGACTATAGTTCGCTGACGGCATTACGTATTTACTGCTACTACCACTGTTGTCTTCTGGCTGAGGGGAATATTTTCTAATATAAAGACGCCGCTGACTAAACCAACTTCATTCAAACTTACCGTAGGTCGACCTTTAATTGTTGGGGAACATTTACTAGACCTATGCCTAGTGGATCGATTTACCCTAGGCTACAGGATATCCCATTCAGTAGCCTACGTTACAATTATAGAGCATATGAATGTTTTATTCATTTTTAGATGTTATATAAAACGATTATGAAGTTAAATTTAATTATATTTCCTTTGACGTAGACTAGACATTATTGGAACAAATAGCGCACAATCCAGGACCTTGGAGAGAGAAAACTCATTGGAAGGGGTTCAATAGCGCCATCCTTTGAATGATCTCTGCTATTTATTTTTGTGAGTGGCAAACGCCTCATGTTTCTGTCTGAAAGAATTGCTGTCACACAGACGATATTTGCCAGGTATCGACCCGAGCTGTCAACAAATACATTCTTCCATGTTTGGGAGACTGCTAGCAAAAATGAAATCATTACACAATGTATCACAATTTATCAGGGCGGGAGATGGAGAGGAGAATGGTGAGAGAGGGAATGAAAACACACAAACTAGAAGAAAATATACAGAATAGGCCTGGTGGTGCTTATTTCATTTTGGTCAAGACAGCTATTCAATAGCTTGATGGTGTTTTGGGCCCCCATCGTCATTTTCAAGGCAGCGCTGTCATCACCAGCGACTTCAAGGCAATGCTGCCTTGCCTAATCCTGACCCTAACACTAACCCTAGCGCTTTCCAGCCAGCGCTACCTTGAAGTCGACGGTGGGGGCCCAAACACACACACACACACACACACACACACACACACACACACACACACACACACACACACTCATTATATGAGTGTATATCATTATATCATATATATATTATATAATATACTGTATGTATAATTATGTACTGTATGTTGCCCCCTAAGGTTCATGGTGATAATTTGGTTATGAGCATATACAGTATCGCTACCTCTCAAAATGTTGCCTTATCTTGCAATATACCTCTCTGTTCTGAAAGGATCCAGGGACTAGAAAAGTACAGTGGGATACAACACAAAAACGTATTGCTATTGACAGCATGATGAGGCAGACAATTCCCTGATTGTGGTGGTAGATTTAGACGTTCACACATGGCAAAACTTTTGGCACAGATCAAATTACTGCAGCTCTTTGGTTAGTAATCCAGTAAGATGAATATTGCATAAATATCTGGCCGTCATCTCCCACTTCTCTGCGGAGCCTCCCTTTCCTCTGTGGTGCACTTTGCATTGCTATTCTGCTGTTAGCAGACCAATGGGTTGGGGGCTTGTCTCATCTTCATCTAATGAGGCCAGTCTTTTGCTAGTGTTCACCCCCCAGCTATCCCCTTCATCTCTGTATCTCCTGCTTTCTCAGTGCTTAGTGCTGGCTCTTTATCTCTCTCATAGACTCTCTCCCTGTCAGCTTTTCACAAAGGAACTTCACACACACACTCGTATCGCCTCGCACCCGTCTTTCTCTGGCTGTTTTTGTTTTCTCTCGACTTGCTTTGCTGTGAGCCCACTTGTGATTTACCCACAGGGGAACCACATCAACCACATTCCCCCATCCACTCTCTCTCTCTCTTTCTCTCTCTCTCTCTCACACACACACACACACACACACACATACTCTTTATCTCTTTCTCTCTCTCTCTCTCTCTCTCTCTATCTCACACACACACACACACACACACACTCTCACACATACACACATACACACATGAACGCACACTCCATCTTCTTTGGTCCACACACAAAACCTTTTGAGCTGGACGGAAGCAGAGCATCTTTCTCCGGCGGGCACGATGATGAAACTCCTCCATATCTGCAGGCGGGGGTCTCATTATGGAACGGACCAAAAATCAATAGCGTTCTCCTGTTCTCCAGCGCTGGGTCCGACTCGGCGTGCACGCACGCCTGATCAGAGACCAGGGAAAGCGTTGAGGGGGAGGCGGCGGTCTGCGCCCCTCACAGATCTAACCCATCGACTCCAGAATGCGTTGTTGAGCCAGGCGAGGGGGGAGAAAGCAGAAGTCAGAAGGCCCGGATATCAATTTTTAAAATATGGACATTAACAAAGAAATATTCCAATATTACTGCCAACATGAATGGTTTCTCTGGTATGCACCATGCATGAGATGAAGTATGTTTTATACACATTCTGACCTATAGATTCCCACACTGACTGACTGTATATGAGGGCATCTGGAAATAGAGAAAGCATTGAGTTACAAGCTACATGACTCACACACAATGTACCTAAGATGCACGGCACAATACAATCTGTGGGAGTATGTGTGAGATACACAGTATGCTGTATGTATGATACAGTATTTAAAGGTATTCATCACTGGTAAATCATTTCTTTGGCATTTGTAGGCAGTACTCAGATGTAATTACCGGAAAATGTCTCTCCGTTTGTACCTCTGTGTGTGTGTGTGTGTGTGTGTGTGTGTGTGTGTGTCTGGATGCCTTGGTGTCCACCTCTGTACATGGTGAAGTAGAAATGAAACGTTAAGGGACCCAGAGGGAACATACTGATGGGTTAGACAATCAGGCAGATCAGTTTTACACTACTAATGACTTGCTGTTGCAGTTGTAGTCATGCTCAGTACAAGAGAAATCCCTCCTTTAATCTCCCCTTCAAAGGCTAAATAAAGGTATCTCTCTCTCTCTCTTTCTCTCTCTCTCTTTCTCTCTCCCTCTCTCATCACTGCTAACTACAATATTTTATGGAGGGTTAAAAGGTCAAGACACTGCAGGACAAGGTCAAAGGTGAATGAGAGGTCACCCTAGGATTGCAATGGAATGCAGTACATCATGGTAATAAGCCAAGTGCACGAAGCAACAGTCTTGTATTGATGTTTAGACAGTGAGAGGAAACATGGAAATGTAACACATACAAGTGACACTGCTGGAGTGGAACCAAAATATATTCAACGGAAGCTAATCAGCTAAGTGCAACAAGGTAATGCATTTCTCTTGTAGGGCACGGAGATATCAGAGACCCATTTAGTCAGGCAGTTGAAGGCCAGAATCTTGGTGAACCTGGTTTTGTCATTTAAAGCTTTTCCCTGTGCTGTTTCTCGTTGCCTAGGGGTTGCTCAATAGGAAAGGGGGGGTGGTGCCTGGTGATAACCCTTGGGCAATTCCCTATATTCAGCTCTAAAATTGACCTAAATAAAGATTTGTCCATAAAAAAAATGCCAATTTTATTAGCCTTTTGGAAGGACAGCATAAACCATTTTCTTTCTTGCATTAGTATGCAAACTTGGATAATGAATAATAAATTATGAATTTTAGAGCAACACAATGTAATTGTTTTAGGCCTACTTGAAAATAAGTTTCAAATTCATTCTGGGCATTCTGAGTTACAGGGAGGAGAATAGCATCTTGGACATTTCTGTGCCCAGAATGTCTGGTATACTGCACTGTCTCGTGGCTGGGAGCATGACCCTTTTTGTTGGTTTTAGACAAATTGGGTACGCCCAAGATAACTGTTACCCCGAATGCTGAAAATTGATTTCCTATTTCTCCTACATTCTGTTACTTTAAGGAATATGCTGGACTGAGAATGACCATCAGCTATACAGTAGACCTCTGAAGTTACACCTACAAAAAACCTACCATCTTTGCCCATATAAGGAGATCCGGTATCTGGCATTTTTTTTCCTATGGGAAATTAACATGGGGATTTGAACTCATCACACCTGTTAAACTCTCGTGGGATGACAAAATCTATTAGGTACTGAAGGTCGTGGGGTCAAAGGTCAAGGTCACCGACTGATCATGACCTTTGACCCCATGAGTCACCCATGGCTCTCCCTTGATACATTGAACATTTCAGATACATTTTCAGTCCTGTAGCACTTGACCATTGTTTCTGCATTAGTTACTTTTTTTCAGCTTTCGGACACGTCCCGAGGAAAAGGAGAGAGATTGGATCTGACACTTATAAGTTAACTGCCTACAATGTAGCATACTATTGCAACAATGAATGAAAAATGTTTTATATTTTATGCTGTCCTTCCAAGACAGCCATATCTCTATTCAGGTCAACTTTAAGAGTTTATAACTTTTGAACAAGACATCTCAAAACGTGTTCAGTTTATACCTTATCTCATGGACTACTTCTGCAAAGTTTTGAGCGTTCCACATTGAGAGAAAACATATGCATTTTCCACTTGCTGTAAAAAATATATCTGGGTTTGTTTCAATCCGTTTGACATCACCTGATGGGAAGTCCAGCGTGTATTTGGCAAAAAAACTGTGCTGTGTTTTTACTGCACAGCAGGCATGATCAATGGGCATAGTTCAAATGACTCTGTACGCTTGGATAGTCTTTCAACCAATCAGACCAACGATCCGGCTGCGCCTGGTGGATAAGCCAGTCTGTGATTGGTTCCAGCAAAAGTGGAAAGGAAGCAGGAGAGATAAACATGCAGGTTTCCAGCCTGAGCTCTAGGATGAAATCCAATCACTGGCAGACCGGGCTGGGTTTATCCAGTCTACTGGAACATCCCTACAGGACCCAGTTTAACATGTAGGCTAATGTTAACACTGTTCCCACAACGTTACAGCCTATTGGTTTAGAACAGTGGTTCTCAAGCTTTCTCTGTCATAACCCAGTTTGGAGGGGGCGGAATTTTCAACCTGACCCCACTACCCTGGCAAAATGTCAACGTTAAAATAATGTTTTTGCATTTTGGTTTTGGTATATTTCCCATCTCAATCAGCTGAATCTAATTCGCTGTTCAAATTTCATACTGTACAGTACATCAGCCTGTATATTCCTGCAGTCTCCAGCCCTGAGTGCC
The DNA here is from genome assembly GCF_963854185.1 of Sardina pilchardus. Taxonomy (NCBI): domain Eukaryota; kingdom Metazoa; phylum Chordata; class Actinopteri; order Clupeiformes; family Clupeidae; genus Sardina; species Sardina pilchardus. The sequence goes on from NC_084996.1 coordinate 37,765,246, forward strand.
ACACACCGCTTTAGAGGTTCGGTGATCAGCCAATCCTGTGAGAGCGTCAGAGCTTTCGATGCGTTTGACTTGTTATCTCCTCACCTCTGGCCCTCGGCTCCCCGTGATCTCCTCTGGGAATGGGGCCGCAGTGACGTCGCCAAGGCCCTCAGCTGAGACCGGCACGCCAGCCCGCCTTTCATCACCTCTGATTGACTGCCACCAATCCATTTGATGCCTATATTGATCCCTAGCCATCGACCTGGAACCCAAGTGTGGCTTTTGAAGAAGTGTTGGTTTTTTCTTTCTTTCTTTCTTTTTTGGGTCGATTCCCCTCGATTCCCCAATTTCCTCTTTCTCCAGTTCAGCGGCTGGGGTGTCTGTGTGTGACTTGTCTCAGCATTAATGTGGTATATCATCCAGGAGCCTCTCTCTTTCTCACACACACACACGCACGCACGCACGCACGCACGCACACACACACACACACACACACACACACACACACACACACACACACACACAGTTATCTGGTTATGTGGTTACAAGAGAGCTCTACCAAAAGAATTCTTCTGTACGTACAGTATATGTGGTGCATGCATGACAGCGCACCCAGCACTGAGGCTTGAGCTGGCGGAGTAAGTGGAGGAAGAGGTTGTTCATTGAATGACAACTTCTCCATGCATTCCTCCTCCTCCTCCTCCTCTTCCTCCCTCCGTCCCCTGAGGCCTTGCGCCGACGTCTCCGAAGGGGAGGCCCGTGAGGCATCCTGGGAGATTCTCTTGGATGAATGCAGATAAGAGTGAGCCGTATCCAGGCGCCAACTGAGCGAGCGGGCCTGGAAGGGAGGGAGTCCTTCCTCCCCCACTCCTTAGAGACTGTCAGTCAAGACGTCCTGACACCAGCGGGCGTGTAGTGTGAGGAGGGAGCTGCGCAGTGTGTGGCGCTAGAGAGGGGAGAGGAGCACACAGGGTCGCTGAGCTCTGGCCTCTGCTCTGCGGCACGGTGCTGAAGCATGCCATCAATTAATCTATAGGCTGAGCCGTGCTATATGAACTATGAGCTATGAGCTGTGCAGAACTGTTTGAGACCCCACTGAACTGCATCTGTTTTCTTCATTATGCTGTTTTTTCTGTGCTCAGGGATTTCTCTTCTGCTTCTTCATTTATACCTCTTTTGAGAGGGCTTCACAAGTGCTATATATGAAACAATAATTCTGACATTGACATTATCTTGAATGAAAATATTATATCATATAATTTATAAGAACAGTCTCAAGTGTTCAATATAAAATACCTACTTAAAATTACCAGCTTAGAACCTATTGCAATCAATTATCAAATGTGCAAATGTTAATTTGTACAAGTACATTTGCGAAACAAGTTCGCATTGGTTGGAGATGATTGCTTTGAGAAATACCACTACTCTCAACACAAGAGATACTGCAAGTCTCCTTTTCAGGGAAATAACTGTGTGCAGCTTTTCTCCTTCTTTCTGATTCTTTTGTTTTGCACTTCAGTTGTACTTGTAGGCCTACTTCAGTTTCTGTTTTGTGCATCAGTATCCGAAAACTACCCTCACACACACACACACACTCTCTCTCACACACACACTCTCTCTCTCTCTCCCCCCCCCCCACACACACACACACACACTCACACACTGATACATTCTTTCACTCATATCTGTGGCTACACTCCACAAACCATAAAGCAGCCTTTGCTGTTGAATCGACCCCCCCCCCCCCCCCCCCCCAAAAAAAAAAAAACACAATATCCTCCACAAAAGGGGGGACAAAACACACTTACATTTATCTCTCAGGATGCTTTTGTTTATACAGTGGAGGGGTGAGTCAGGAGACCTGGGACCCAGGACATCTTCCAGGAGACAGGGGCTCTTCGTCTCTCCCCCACAGAGAGACCGCGGAAGCCTCGATAAGCACGGGGCATAAGTCAGCAGTCCTGTAGGAAGACGCTGCGTCTCCACGGGCAACAGAGATTACAGATTCTACTTCCCTTTCAAGGCAGTTGGATGACCTTGAAGTTGAACTTGAAGTGTTGCTTTTTTATATCAGTAAATGTAGCACTGGAAGGTGTTTTTGCCACCGATTATTGATCATAACAGTGTAACATAGGGGGGAAAAAGCTCTCTGGTGGTAAACATAAACAAACTGTTAAAAAAACTGAGGTTTTACGACTTATTCTTACAGAAAGTATTTCACTTCCTTATTTCACTTCTCTATTTCCCTCAGACTTCTTAGTTGGCTGTTGATTTGGGTCATTTGGTCTCATTTAGCTTGACATGTAGCCTGTTCCAATGACTTTTCTGAAAAGGGAGGGGGAGGGGGTAGTTGGAACATGTCACTCGTCCATTGCTGTACTACATTATACAGTGTATGACTAATGGATCACTTGATAGTGTTTTTTACGGCTGTTAGTGGCTGGGGCAAATCAGGTTCTTCCCAGAGGTAGCGGACTCAACACTGCAATGATGACACTTGAAAAATGGAAAATCCCCCCTCAGAGTTTCATCACTTTGCCCTTTGCTGTGTCTCTCTTTTCTCTCTCTCATCAGGCTAAGGATCATGAACAGAACACCAGCTAGTGGGAATAAGGAAGATGATTACGGGAAATGTGCTGTGGTAGGTTACACTCTCATTTTTCTACTATTGTTTTGATAACAAACTCTTTGGAAGAGGCTTAGTCAGGCGACTTGCCAGGTAGAGAGCTTTTAATGTAATCATACAGAGTGTTTGAGTGGAGAAAGGAAAGCTAAATAGGCAATCATCTGTGTTGACATTCATGTTGAGAGAACATGACTAAACACGAATTTGCCCCAGGGGAAATGTGTGTGTGTGTGAGAGAGAGAGAGTGAGAGAGAGAGAGAGAGAGAGAGAGAGAGAGAGAGAGAAAACAACCATACACATACAGTATGATGCTACAAAAACAGGTAATTAATACTATCTTATTTGTCTGGCACTGCTATGAGAGGCCTGTCAGAACTGACTGTTACTGGGCAAATAAGAGGTGGAGAGGGTAGACTTGAACATGTTACAGATGGCGACCCTTGACAGGTTCAGCAGTGGACCCCGTGCTGGACATGGGTTTTGGAACATTACAAGTAGACCTGGGAGATTTAGACTGCTGAAATTGATGGGTCCCACAGCGCTACTCTACACTCTTAAACGAATGTGTTGTCACTATCTGGACACAGAGATGTGTTAAAAACAACACAAGTTGTGTTTGTTTCCAACGCAAGTTGTGTTATTTTCAACACGTACAGTATTGTGCAACAAATAACAAAAGCAATGTAAATAGTTTTAAGACACTGGAAGGATGAGGGCTGGAGGATGAAGAGCAGGAGAGCTTGCACAATGGGTGACTAACACAGCATAGACCTGAACAAACCTGTTCAGCCTGCAGGTATGTGGTTTACAAGAACTAAAGTACGTTCATAAATCTGCAGTCATCATCAGCATGTTGTTTTTAATGGGTGAGTGTGACGATTTGGACACTAAGTCTGTACACGTTTGAAATACTAGTTGCCAGCCAGGACTGGAAAAGTTTGAAAGTCTTGAAAAGTGCTACAAAATGACAAAGGTGAAAGGCCAAAATCGCAACAAAAATGCACAAAGTGGCATGTTTAGAAACAATAGCTTGGCTGCTATTGCGCCATACACAATATCAGCAGCAGAATAAATGTAAAAGACAAACAGAAAACAGCAATTAAGGCATGACATCCACAAAATTGGGCTGGCTTCCAGGCTAGGTTGAAACAAGCTCTTAATCGAATCAAAATGGCATTTGACCAGGCTCAGATTCTAAGAAGGAGAGCATTGAACAAATGACTGAACTGAATAAAATCCTCGATCCTCGAGGCTCGTCCCCACTGATCTATAAGTAACACTGGATAGACTATCCCATAGCTGCCGCCCCATAATTCTTTATCTAGATCAGTGAGGACGAGGATCAAAGAAGGAAGGAAGGGTGTATAAAAGACCAAATGAGAGGCACCCAATTTGTGGCAATATTGAGTCTGTATGTTTTGGGAGCCAAATAACAGTCCTGTCTTTCATAAGGGCATTCAATGAGTGTAAGATGCAGCCATTTAATTAACACCTACGGTGTGGCTGCAGGAAGCTGATAGTGTGCACACGGCAAACACAACCTCTGGTGTACAATGGGAACAACTCATTTAGACACTGTGATTGGCCTGAGGGAAACCTCTAATTGGTTACCTACTACAGTTGGCGTGAACTGCCATCAAAGCTGTCAGTGCCTGTTCTGTTCAAGTCAAGTCAAGTTTTATTCAATACTCACATGGCAGTTTTACTAAGAAGACTGAAATCTTTGTTGTTAGGTTCTTAGACAAATCTGATTGGTGAAAACGGTTTTCAAACTGTGGTACACCAAGGGAGTCTCCAGAGTGTTTTTTCATTGGGACTAAATAGACTAAATAGTCATTTCAAATTACTTACATACTGTACATACATATATACAGTATATACTGTACATATATATATATACACTGAATTATTATGAACTATTGTTTGAACCTGCGGTTCCTCTCGTACTGAGCAGGATTACCATTGCAACAACACATCATCAGTAGGGTAAAACTACGCAGTCTTACGCAGCTCACGTTCCCTATTGGTGGGTGAACAATCCAACTATATATACTGTATATAGGTGTATATATATATATATTTAGTAATATATATATATATAGGTAACAGTTGTTTTTATAAAATAAAGGTATCAAAGTACAGTATAAAACTGCTTATTCCACCTGATGACAGTTGCTCTATTTTTTTTCTGTTGCTTTTTTATATTGAGTGCCTTTAAATAAAATGTATTATTAGTTCAATACTTTTTTATAAAATAAGTTTCATTTTTTAGACAGAAACATTCCATTCTTAGTGGGAGTAACGTCTTGGCAGAGCCTCCCATGTTGACGTGTGAGTGCTGGTCCATTTACCCGATCAAAGCAGGAGAACACAGCAACTCCAACACAGCTGAAACCAACATCTTCAGAAACCTGGTATGTAGAGAGCCTCCTAAGTTAACTCTATACTCATCATACTCACTGATAGTCTGGTTATCACCAGACTAAGTTCAATCTTTTAAGACCGAACATTAGTCTAGGGAGTCTGCGCTGTACTACACAAGAGGCATGATCAATGGGCATAGTTCAAATGATTCTGTACGCATTTGGATAGTTCTTCAACCAAACCAATCCTTGTGCACCTGGTGGATAAGCTAGTTTGTGATTGGTTCCAGCAAATGTGGACAGGAAGCAGGAGAGATACTGTAGATTTCCAGCTTGAGCTGCAGGGTGAAATGAGTTTACTCATGTCTAACTCACAAATGCATTTACTTCTTCAAGACATCATGATAATGTAGCAAAATATTGTTCAAGTACACACCAACACACACATCAACACACACACACACACACACACACACACACACACACACACACACACACACACACACACACACACACACACACACACACACACATCAAACCATCTACTCAACGCAAAGCAGAAGGAGGAGCAAGTGAGGCCTGTCTGAACGTGCTCCTGCCCTACATATACTTCTATGAGACATGGATAACGTTACTGTGTGTTCACTGTTCAGCTCAAGTGAGGGTAGCAGCGGAACCTTTCTCTTATCGCCTTGTGTGGCTCTGGCAAAGAGTATTCAGAAGTGATTTTGAAACTGTTTCATGTTTTGTTTGTCTTCTAAGATTATTGTATGGAACACTGCTTTCAGATAGAGTAAAGGACAGCTGCCCATTAAGAAGGTAAGATACAGACACAACACTTTGTGTGTTTCTTGGGGTCAATGACGTTTGACTGTGGATGATTCTGACTAATCTTACTTTGATTGCAGGGAAAATGCGAAAGGGTAACATAGTTGATTTGGTCATCCTTCTTTTGACTTGTCCACAACTTGTTTACACAAGTAAGTACCTACAATAGATAAGTAGATTTTTGTTGTTGTTGCCTCTCTTTCACTCACGACATGCTATCAGGCAATGAGAGATTCCATTCACTATGCTAAGCTAAGCTAGGGGGCACTGCCGGACAGATAGTGCATGCACAGAGACAAAAATGCTTTTGCTCACTGATCTAACTCTCACGCTCACTTAATAACCCAATTTCCTTTAAGTGGGACTCAAAAGAGATTCATGATTTAACCATATTGCACGATGCCTTGATAGTGTGTGCTGAAGTAAAACTAATCTGTTTTCTCTGCTTCATCATGTCATGCCCCTTATTTGCTCTAACCACATCCCTTATTTGCACTGGAACCTATCTCTTGATGAAAAAAAAAACGTACTGCTTGTCAAAATACTGTATGCAATCAGACAAACTGGAAATAGGCTACCATTCCGTTTCAATGTCTCCAAGCATTCAAAAGCAAAATCTAGATGAGGCAGAGAAAAAAAGACAAGACATTAATTTGTGTAGATCATCAATATTTTGCATGACTTGACTTGCAGCTTGCTTGTCTTGAGCAATGACTTCACTCTCTTCACTTATCAAGGTCTTGGCTTGTCTTGCTTAAGTCTACCTTACACTGACAGACTTTGACGAGATTTGGGGAAGATTCTTGAAAGATTGTAGTCTTTTGAGTAAAGCTTGAATGAGGGGCATTAGTTAAAAGAATAAAATCTTTCTGGAATCTTTCCCAAATCTTGTCAAAGTCTGTCAGTGTAAGGTAGCCTACTGTAGGCTTTAATTTTCACCACAGTGACTTGAGACTTACTTGAGACTTGATGGTTGTGACTTGAGACTTACTGGAGACTTGATGGATTTGTGGAGACTCAAGACTTACTTGAGACTTGCATGTGTGACTTCCACTTCATTGAATGGTGCTTCTGTGCATCTGTACTTAGGTTTTTTTTTTTTTTTTTTTTTTTTTTAACTCTCCAGGGACCTATTCTATTGTGGGTATCTTATGTCTGGCTTTTTTATTCTTGTTGTGTGTATTTTATTATGCATGGGAAAGTACGTTGTGATTTTATCTGTGAAAAGCGCTATACGACTATACTTACTTACTTACTTACTTACGTAGGTGCGGTGTCCTTGGACATAGGTCGGGGCTCCCGTGATGAGCCCTGCGGTGGAGGTTTGTCCCTGGACTGTTCCATCAACACCTCTGGGACACCTCAGAGTCTCTTCATGTCATGGCTGAGCCTGAAGGAAGAACTGTGTACGATTAAGGACGGACAAATCAACCAAGCCAATAGTACTTTGTGTCATTATAACAGCAAGACGCTAACGCTAACAGTCACACTGCTCGCTGCCAGGGCCTTGAGCCAGGAAACATACTACTGTAAAATGCGCTCCAACCTGGGCGTCGGTGGCGCCGAAATCGCTGTGCAACCTCCAGCAGGTGAGCTCTCGCAAAATTAAACCGTTCTGCTCATGTTTGTGGGGAAAGACCAAAGGGGTTGCACAAATGGTTCGGTTGGTTTGCAGAAATTTCTTCAGTCATATCCCTATCTGCTAGGGTTAGCTGTCATCATGGTGCTATACAGTGTAATGACATGAAGATTAATCTGTACTTAGGGTAGTCCTTTGTTGGCTGTAGCCTAGAGGCTAATGGATAGGGGATTTATGAATTACTTTTCGCCTTACAATAGAGAATGATGTATAGCATGCAATGAAACTGTCCACTATAGTTAAACCTAAAGGGGTTATAGTATGTGTGTAGTTTTTCATTCAAAAATAGCAACAGACTCTACTCCAAGATGCCATTGTCTACTCAATGGCATCTTGGCCTTACGTGAGTAGGCCTACTGTGGTTGCAAACAAATCTTCAGTTTCCTTCAAAAAGTGATTAAATCTTCTGTTTAACTCGACAGTGTGTGAAGGGCTGTTTCAGCACACCGCTCTGCAGAGTCCACCTAGGGAGGAGTGCGTCTTTTACGACGTGTACCCCGAGGACCAGGTGCTCTGGTTCAGCGACGGTAAAGACCTGACGGTAAACACCTCCTCCACGAGCCTGCGAGGTGCCAACGGACTGTTCAACATCAGCAGCATCCTCCCGAGGCAGGAGAACATGAGCAATCTGAGCTGCAGGCTAAGCAGGCGGGAGTCAGGCCATGCAATCCCAGACAGGCAGGCCAAAGTGGTGCCTACCCCCGCAATGGCGCCTTCATCACTCAACAGCAGCAGCAGCAGTGCAGACCTCCACTGGCCTCTGTTCTTCACGGGACTACTAATGCTCTCACAAGTGGAGTAGGCCAAGAGACAGCTACTGTAGGAAATCATATTGATTCAATGGGAGCGTACAGTATGTATGTTCCCCAGGTCCTACTGTATGTTCCCCACTTTTTACGGTACCGGAGAACATAGGACACTTTTTTTTGGACATTTTAAAAGGGTCCTATGTTCCCTGCTTTTCCCAAAAAGGGTCCCCGATTCAATGGAATACTTTCATACAAAGAGTGGGGTTTGGATTGGATTTCAAAATTTTACCAGAATGTTTCAAAAATAGGTCAAAGGTCAACAAAATTTGTACCTCTTCAGCCCATGCTTCATCAAGCCATCAACATCAAACCACCGGGACATTTCCATATTTGACAGTGTTTGCCTGCCATAAGCAATTGAAATCATCTGCAAAGTCAGCTTAAATCTCCACCAATCTCTGGTTGCTTTACATGGACTTAATGTGTAACTGTAATGTGTGTTTTTTTTTGTTTTTTTTAATAAATAAATACATAAATAAAAAGAATAAAAATTTAAAAAGATGTGTGCACACTCAGAAAAAGTCGACCCCTGTAATGTCCATCGCATAATTCACACTCTGGATATAGCGGTGTGTATGGGTGTGCTTGTGCTAGCATGATTACATGAGAAGGGAGAATGACGTGCAACACAAGAGTATCTAAGATGGGGAATGCGAATGCATACATTAAACATGAAGCATCTGGAGATACAAGCCTTCACTATCTCTAAATTCACCATCACTATCTCTAGACTTAGAAATCATTCACCAATCATTTGTTTTCTCAGATGACTTGCTAAATTGATTTTACAGAGATCCATGCACTCAAACATTTCCATAGGGCTCCATGCAGAGCAATTGTGGCCTCTACTGGCAGGAATGGGTTCTCACAGGTAATGCACCTGTAGAATCTATTGTATGTTGATGGTACAATACATGAAGTCTGGCATAAAGTTTGTTGTAATTTAATAATAATGTTGGTATCTCACCCCTAAAACAGAGTAATTCAACTAGACATCTCAAAAAGGTTGATAGATAGATGGATATATAGATGGATAGATAGATAGATCGATAGATAGATGGATCGATAGATACCTGTTAGATAGATAGATAGAGAGATGGCAACAAATGTAAAAATACTGTACATAAATATGAAGAGAGAAGAGGATTTTTTCACCGATTATCATTCAAATCATTCAAACATTACTGAAATCAAAATTGTAGGGCAGGCAGTCATGTTACAAAGCTCTGAAAGCTTTGCATGATGGTAAGAAAAGTAAAGTTGAAAATGCTCTGAAGTTATGGTATATCTCTGTGGCAACACCAATAACATTCCAAATGTAAATACTGTAGTTTTTGCACACTGAAGTCCAAAATTAAATGTTTTGAGTTTCATAAAGATTGTATGGACAGGCATTGATTGTAGAAATGCTTTCTTTTAGGTGCTTAGTCATATTGCTATGTAGGCTAAATATAGGACAAATGGAATATTCACAACATTACAAATTTGCATATGTAACTTAATGAATATATTACCCATAATAAGACCTAAGAGCAGGGTTGGAATTGTCTGCATTATTGTGCCTATCTCCTCTTCTGTCCTTTAGTGTTTGCCCTTCGTATGTCGGTATCTCATTTCGATCACATGCCTTTTGGACTTATTGAGTGTTTTGTTGTCTATGTTTGTCGTTTATTCATCTGTATGTCAAATGTTTGCGTACAGGTACGATGGTGAATACGCCACTCTGTCCAGGATTTTGTTTTTGTTTGTCTGCAGCGCTTTGGGTGTGCACTTTGTGCGCTTTATAAATAAAATGTGACTTGACTTGACATTGACTGTTTTTCGCTGGGCTCATCTTACTGTAATAAACATGCTGCAATGCTGTTACTTTACAATAAATACACTTACAAACAACTCAGCCCCTTGTTAGTAATGTATTTGAGTGTGGAATCATTCCAAGTAATGTTTCGTGTTGAACATTTTATTTTCTCCCTTCACTTTTTTGAAAAGCCGGGCTGTACCAAACTATGGGCTCATCTGGGAGGTCATAGATGGTGGTGCAGATAAGAGCTGCGGGGGTTCGTGTCCCATGGCCAGCTGATTCTCTACATATTCATGGGTGTCATCTGGTCCCTTTCCACAGGTATTAATCAAGAAACATGCCGTCTGCATTCATATTATAGGAGCTTGATTTTATACACCTGTGGAAAGGGCCCTGATGAAACCCATGAATAGCTGTTATCTAGTTACTGTTCAGCATATATCATTTCTTTATATGGTATTCTTATTTCAGCTATATCCAGTGGTAAACTCACTCATCACACTAATGATAAATTAAAGGCACACTGAGCAGACTCACGAACCCTCACCACAAGTTAAAATAAACATCCTAATACCATGTTATTTATCATGCTTGAGGCCTTAATTTACTCATGACCTTTTATGCTGTTTCTTTGAGCTCAGGGGCATGACTGGTAGAGAGAAACAAATGCCATCAGGTGAACACCTGAAGAGATGTCTGCACTTTCCACTTTCCACCACATGGGGGCACACTAAGCTATGGCATCATGCTTTGGAGCACTGGTGGGCTCATTGTGGCAAAGTAAGATTAGCAGGCCATACAGTGTTGATCTGTACAACCACCTCAAGAGTTACTTGATAGGATTTGACTGGATCAGGTGTAGGTTCTTACTTAGTTGTATATTCATACTTTATACCTACATTTAATGTGTGCATCATTTTTGATTATTGTGACAGTGTACTTGAGATGGGACTTAAGGACTCTGTATTGGTGTTGCCATTAAAAGGGGAAGACCTCTAAAATGTCTTTAAATCTTTTGCACAGTGAGTACAAATATGTATGAACACAAAATAACTAGCAGTACATGTGAAGCTGCAACCAGAGAGGGTTTGTATTGAAGGATCTTTGCTGCAACCTCTTCACCAGTAAGTGGAGAGTGACATAATGATAATCAGAATAATGATCATGACAGGATGCTTTTAAAAAAAACATCTCCTTTATCATTATTCAACAATATCGTGCCCAAGATAGCATTATTATTGTGGTATGTTGGTTTTAAGGAGCTGAGTGATAACATTCTGATTATGTGCAGGTGTAACATACTGGCATGTTAAACTATAAACTGCATAACTAAAGAGGATCTTCAATATTCACCAAGCTTAAACAAACAACATCCAAATCCTTTACTGGATTAGTTTTAAAGAGCCATTCATTTGGATGCTGGTGAATTCAACTGAATATTCTGCAGTGCATTAGTCAATCCCTTAACTGCCCTTGAATCTGTGAGCAAATCAACTCAATTTTCTCTTCCTTTTGAAAGACGATTGGTTAGCATTTCTTTTCAGAACACAGTGACAAAGCACCAGGGTTTAGGATTTGGAGTGTAAAGGGGCATTCACACCAATAACAATAATGATAATTATAACCATAGTGATAAAAGTATCCACACAGACCAACAATAAGAAAAGTTTCCCCTCGTGTTAATGAATGTGGTGGCTAAAATGTGATGGGTTCTGATTGGCTCTGATTTAGCTTTTTCATTCCCAAAATCAGTCTGAAAGTGATCCCCAGCGATATCGTTCTTCATGTCATTATCGTTTTAGTTTATGTGTGAACGTTGTAATTCATATTAACGAGAGCGATATTTGTTTATAGTTATTGTTATAGTTATTGTTCTTGGTGTGAACGGCCCTTAAGCTTCAACCAATTAACCCCGCAGCTGACCGCTGCCAGCTTTAAATATGGCGTCCAACATGTGCCCATGGCTGGCCCCATTTCTCTCAAACAAGCCAATTAGGTGTCATGTTTCCATTGGCCACAAATGATGTCAATGTGTTCTCCAAATCTAAAGCACTTTGAACTGCATTCTGTGCATTACAGGTGCTGTACAAATAACGTTTATAATTGTTCTTATTATCAGTAGTAGTGCACGACACTATCGGTGTGGATTAGCTGATTCGACCAGCATAAAATGACCCTTACAGGTCTGCAATGCGCTCCTGAGGTAGTCCCCCAAAAGAGTGCAGCACATGTTTTGAAAGCTCTATGCGGAAGCATGCAGGGTGAGAGAGGTGCGTTTGCGGGTGCAGGAGAAACAGATGATTCACTGCACTCTCACAAATGAAATACTGGTACAGTATGCTTAAAATAACATATAGAAATGATTGAAGTTAATTGTGTACAGAATTATAGTTGAGCTGGATATTGTGTTAGGCAGCATTAAAAAGCAAGGTTTAAGCACCTGACGGATATTGTCGTTGAGGCCTACAGTATGTGGGTTTCAGTTCTTTCCTGCTGCTCCATTGTGGAAAGCATGAGAGAGGAAGAGGACCCCACTAGGCTACTTCAGATGTTAGCGCCTTTCTAAAGAACGGATACCTGCTGGCATAGCTGTGCTACAGTAGCCTACACTCAGAATCAAGACACTTCAAATCAGACATCTGGCAGTCTTTTCAGTTGTGTGCACGTGTCCAGTGCTCCTTCTGTGGGCAAGAGGGCAGCGCTGAATATCCGTCCTGCATAACCTGCAGGCTTTTGCGGGTGGGTGCAGGACCCGATGTTTCAGATGCGGGCGGGACAAAAAATGACACAAGATTGTGGGAACGGGACAGAATGTTGTGGGAGCGGGCGGGCGGGCGCGGAACTGAAAAATCTGTCCCGTGCAAACCTTTAAGTGCCAGCTCATCCACCAGTTGTCATCGACAACAGACCGCTGCACTCTACATTTCCTCCATCTGTAATGTGGCACATAATCGACTACAGTACCTCTACGTGGTGCTGGGAAAGAGCCCCATGAAACGCCATTTTGAAAAAGATGGTTACAGTGAATTTATTTTGGCTGAAATACCCAAGCCTAACATGGGCCCTTGGAATGAATGGAGGAGGTGCTTCCTCCCTTTCTCCAGTCCAATAGTAACTGCATGAGGGGCACAGAAATGGGCTACCCTCGGCCTCCGTAACATGAAACAACCAGAGATGAGCATGCTCCACTCCAAACGCAATCATCCAGCAGTGGCTCAGATGAGTGCTTTAGATGTTCTGTGGATCCTGTCTCGTCTCCAACTGCTCGCCATGCTCACTTATGCAACATCCACTTTAGCATTTATTAGCAGACATTCATTAGCAGACACTTTCATGCAAAATAATAATAATAATAATAATTTTAAAAAACATTATATTTCAACCAAAGACCAAATGAAACACGCCAGAGAGGTAGCTCATCTCTACCTTCAATATTCCCAGAGAAATTCCACACAGGGATTAATTTTGGTCTGGGGGACATGGCTGCCCCCACTTTGTTTGTTTCCAGTCTTTTTTTTTTTTAACCTGTTCTTTACTGTATAATCACGGAATGGGCAGCAAGTGGTCGTGAGGTCTGCACCTGGTTAAAACAGGGATGTCAAGACAATGGCAGCAAATGGAATGGCACAGATGTGCATCCAACAATCAGAAAAACATTAAGGTAGACTGGAAACACACACACACACACACACACACATACTGTACACACACACACACAACGTCCACGCACATATGCTCATGCACACCATGTGCAAATACACACACACCACATATGTGCACACACACACACACACACACACACACACACACACACACACACACACAAATGGTACCAGTGATTGCTTGTAATTTTGCAGGCACATTGCTGATATAGGCACTTGCATTCCCTAAACACAGCTAACATCGCAATGACCTTGACATTAACTATACATTATGAGTTATCATAGGCAAAGATTAACAATTCCATAGTATATCAGATATCATTCCCCCATGGACTGCATCACACAGAAAGACACAGACACACAAACACACACACATACACACACACACACACACACACACACACACACACACACACACACACACACACACACACACACACACACACACACACACACACACACAGAGAGAGAAACACATACACGCACGAATCCAGAGCCTGTGGTTGCCATGGAGAAACGAGGCACTAGACGCTTCACAGCCCGGTAAGATGGAACCCTCCAGGGTTCTCGTTCTCACTCTGGCCACAGCCTAATGCCACCGCTGGGAGATCAATTAGCCGAGGGAGCTCGACTATCCCTGCATGCAGTACACACATAAATATAGACATGTACCTTAACAGCACCAGATCTGCAGTGTTCAACAACTCGTACAGATGCGTGACATTGGGTCAGGCGAATGCACTCAGCCTGGCATAATAGAACTGAGATGAAAGAGAGTGAGAGAGCAAGAGAGACAGAGAGAGACAGCAAGAGAGAGAGAGAGAGAGAGCACATTGATAACTATACTGTGTAGTGTGTAGTGTAATACTGTATCACTCTACGTTTTTCATTTGATTTCATAAGTTTCAGTGATTATTTTTAATGTACTTGTATTTGCATTCTTTAATTTTTAAACAGATGTTAGCCTATATGTATTGTTTTGTTATATGTCTGTTTTGGCAACACTACTTCATTGAGAAATGCCAATAATCCTTTGAAAATGTATATTGAGAGAGAGAAAGCAAGAGAGGGAAAGTGAGAAAGCAAGGGAGAGAGAGAGGGGGGGAGAGATGTGTGGCAGCAACAAACCTATTCTCCAGATCAGAAGGAAACCATTCTCTCACCCCAGTACAAAGCCGGCTGAAAAATGGGATCTCCTCAACAACACACATATCATGAAAAATGCATGACATTTCACATGGGGGATATTGTACAACACTGTTTTTCATGTTCGTGAATCGTGATGCCTCTCATTGTTATACTGACTGTGTGGAATTGTAGCAAATTAGTGGACGTCCTTATCGTCCTTATCTGATGACTGAGAACGTTATACCACGATGAAGGTGTTTCATGAATCATAACTGAATGCACGACAACACATCTCACTCCAGATTTCAGCAACAATATTCAGAAACTTGCACAGATGGTGTGCCAATAGTCCTCATATAGAGAGTCTGAGACAGAGAGAGAGAGAGAGAGAAAATGCAGAAGCAACCCTATTCTCCAAATCAGTGTGTGTGTGTGTGTGTGTGTGTGTGTGTGTGTGTGTGTGTGTGTGTGTGTGTGTGTGTGACCGGAGTGACAGGCTCTCAACAGAAAGCCCCACCAAAATAAATAATAATAATAATAATATAATCTGAAAGTGCTGTACATAAAAAAACAAGGTTATCCTGTAGCATGACATATGTAAAAAGAATCAGTTATCAAAACGATACCAAAAAGTACAGAAATGAAAAGCAAACAAAAACATAATGTAACTTCGATTACTGAGCCAGTCATATATCTTCAGTTATCCAGTCTCCAAAACTTCAGCATCTGACATGAATGTGAATTGCTGTTCTACTTGTGCTGTGCATCAAAAGCAGATCAATGAGAGTCATCTCGCCATCCCCTAAAGCCCCTCACAGCTCTTCATTCAAAGAGTCAACACACTGGATCTCTCCACACACCAAGTCATCCAAATAATATGGAGACGTGAGTGAAAAGTACAGAAAGAAAGGACACGAGGAGCGAAGCAGTGGATGATTTCTGAGAGAGGTGCCCAGACCAGGGGGTAGTGGTGAAGCAGTAGAAAATGTAGAAACAATGTCAAAGGATAGACGTGCTACAGCTAACGGGAAACTGTTTATTATTTATTATTATTATTATTATTATTTTATTCCAAAATGTACTGAATTGACTGAATTTCAACTGAAATGTCAGAGGTTGAAATGTAGAAATAATGTATATGAGAAGCTTTGAAGCAGCTGATGGGAATCCATTGGGAATACAATAATCATGTACTTTTTTACTCATTGTCATTAAAAGTTTGGGTTATCACAGATATTAGAGTGCATTTGGATCCCTTAGAAATGTGATTTCTGGATTTCACAGATGGATTCACCCAAAGTAGCCCTTTATCTTTACTCTTAGGGAATATAAAACAGTTTTCACAGCTCTTTAAGGCTGACAGCCATAACAATTCCCAAAAGACTACTACAAAAGATGCCTTCAGATGCTCAGAGATCTCTCAGCAAATAAAAATGATCAAAGGCAGATTGTATGTGAACTCAACAGCCAGTCAGCCAATTACACACTGGCCTTCTGTGTTCTGAAAACAGCGGTTGGATCGGCTCTGGCTGCATATGGGTCAATCTTGGCCCCTAAAGCTTGCTTCACAGTCGCAGGGCTGTGTATGAACACTACAGGTTTTTTGAACACACACAGTCAAAGGACTGGGAGGTTCGATTTTCTGGGGAAAAAAAAGTTATTGGGTTTGAATCGCAAACTTTACCTTTAATGTTTCCCACCAAAGGAAACAAACAGCAGTGTTTGATAGTGTATGATCTGCTTGGCAAAAGAAAAGTTGGCTATGTGTTTTGATGGAAACAGCACGCTTATTTTTTAACTGAAAGCTGTTTTTTCCTGGAAAACTCAACCTCAGTGGCTTAAACAGAGTGATACTGCCCATTCTGACCACAGGGTGCATGCTAGAAATCAGTGGCCAAAGACGGAGGGAGAGTTTTGTTCTCAGAGCAGGAAAAAAAAGGCACATTAATGACAAGTCCTCCGTGAAACCTCTCGCTAATTCTGCGAACAATCTCTGTAGGCCTAATTGCATCAAGCTGGTTCCACGTGCATGCTCGATTTTTTTCTCCCCATTTCCTCTTTCCATTTTCCCTTCACCCGTCTCTTTCGTCTCTTACTCTCTCTCTCTCTCTCTCTCTCTCTCCTCCTTTCCATAACTCTGGTCATGCCCCCTACCCACTCACAGGTGCTCAGGATGCTGCCCACCGACATCCGAGGGCCTCGGGCACCTGAGACTCATAATGAGTTTGATTACCGTGGCAGCTTGAAGCAGGTATGACTCAAATCATTACCCAGGTGCCAAAGTGCACCGCTGTTTCTCTCGAAACTGGCAGACATACAGTTTCTGTTCTATACGGTCTCCTCTCTGTCTTTCTCCATGTCCTCCTATATCTAACTCCCTACACCCGGTGTGCCTGCAGGCATGGTGAAATATTCATTTCTCGGATGTGAGGTGCGTTCTGTTGCATGTGTAACTCCAGTCTGAAATCTTCCCTCTCCCTGCATGTCCCTGATAACGAACACCACTTCCATGCATGTGTGGGGAATATTTGATCATAAGTTGCAGTGTGCACTGCACGCACATCCAACTTTTTTACAGGTGCCTGGTGAAATAGATCTGTAAAAATGGAAAAAGTACCCGCACGCTGTTGCTGCTTTATAAATCATAAAGTGATTTATTTACACAACGTTTCGACCAATACTGGTCTTCGTCAGGTGTATTTGATCATCCCTGCACTGTGGAGACATGAGAAGAAACAATGATAAATCTCAGACATATGTAGCGCCATACAACAAACATTAGGACGTCTACTGAAAAAAAAACTGTTATCGCCATAAATAGAGATGCAGAGAAATCAGGCTGGGAAGAAGGCAACCGCAGACTAAAACCATTCACAATGATAAGTCTGATATCTTGACTGGTGCCAAGTTAGTGCCCCACTTTTAGAATTGACTGTTACATAAGCCACAGATCGGTTTATGCAACCGTCACCCCCTCCCTCCAATTGCCCCTCTTCCCATTTCCAAGAAAAACACAAGCATCTCTCTCTCTCTGTCTCCCTCCCTCCCTCCCTCCCTCTCTCTCTCCCTCCCTCTCTCGTTATCCACCTTTGTGTGTGTCTCTTTTTCACCATGCCTGGATGCCAGACTTCCACCTCACGAAGCGGTCTCCTCAGAAGCAGCCCTGCGCAGCATGAAGACAATGGGCGGCTCAGGGAAGACGGCTCCCTGATTAGACTGGAGGGAAAAAACGCAAGCGTATGAAAGGAGGCGAGCACAACACAAATGCCTGCACCAGGGTGAGAGGGCAGCGGGGGGCTAGTGGCGCCCGGGGAGGACAATGGGTAGCCGGGCACGCTCGTGTGCTGAAATGGGACATGGAAAACACACACACACACACACAACATCTCAAGACACAAACAAACAGACACGCACGCACGCACGCACGCACGCACGCACGCACACACACACACACACACACACACACACACACATACACACACACACACACACACACACACACACACACACACACACGCACAAAATCTTAGGTAACATATTCTAAGCTCTTCATGGACAGGTGGAAACATTCTGTGAGAGAGCTGCGGCTGACAAATGTGAACAAAGGATATGTGCTCAATTATCTGGGAACAATTTGTATTATGTTGGTGGCACACAAAACATACAGTAGCAGGGATTTCTAAGATGAGTAGGGTCTCGAATGCTGGAAGAGAACTGCAAGTGGAAAGCACGATAATTATATGTCTGTATTGTGTGTATTGACCAGTGGTCAGACTGCTGCAGGGGTCTTTCTTTGCACATACACAGGTGTAAGATCGCAGGGATGGTTTGTATCAATTTGTTATATAGAATGTTCAGTAAACAATAATATAGAGTGGTATATGGCCAACATGAATAAAGCAAAGTATTTTACAGTGGTTCTGAGCGCCATTTATAATCACAGACTGGACTATCCGTTTTAAAAATCAGCAGCTCCTCAGATTGAGTGGCTAAACGCTTCACGTCTGATCAGACATGACACTATAGATTTAATTAAGAACAGTTCTGTGCAACTACATGTTGGTTCTTCACAGTCAAAAGAAAAACATTACATTCATTTTTGTACAGTGCATTAACTATAGAAAAATAAAATGTACAGGAATATGATCATGTGTTCATCTCAGTATACGAAATAATAGTAACCAATTCCAAAGGGAAGAAGCTGGAGATGTCTGATGATGAACAGTTGTGTGTGTGCGTGTGAGTGTGAGTGTGAGAGTTTGTGTGTGTGTGTGACCCCTGACAGGAGTCTGACCTCTGGTCAGTACACACATGTAAGCGGGCTAGGATTAGTCCACTACCAAGAACTGTAAGGCAGAGAGAGGAACCACCTTGGAACTGGACAATGGTCCTTTCAGACGATCAAAAGGAGCAAGGACACTTGGCCATTTCCCATTCACCCCCTGAGTTTCATTACCATAAAGACGGCCACACAGTCGTACCTGCATGTTAAAGTATAGGCTACTCATCTTGCTGTCGCGGATGTACTCCCTCAGCAGCTCACACTGCGTCAGTCTCCGTGCCGTGCAAATCGTACATTTTATTCACTGCCCCTGCTTACCCGGTTGACTTCTCTCATTTAAAAATAGAAATTATGTTTGTTGAAAGTACATTGCTGGTGATCCAGTCTAATTTAGCCAACATTTGCTGGAGAAGATAAAAAAGATAAAGAAACTCTCAATGAACACTCAATTGAACATGGCTACTGCATGATGGTGTCAGCTTAGAGGAATAATTAACATACAAATACATTTGGTTTTCTCTAGACCCCTTGAGCAAGTTTGGTAAACCTTGGTCCATCACGGAGAGGATGTACAGGTCAGCCGGTGGTTGATGATATTTACACCATCCACGCATGCTTGAACCAGACACAGCACCCAAAAAATCCTCCACAGAAATGCATGCGGTTTGTAACGCCAATATAGCCGTTGTCTACACATATCTCACCCCTTCTGTGGCAAAAAGGGCGCCATGTGAATACATTGCACCACTCATGTGGTGTGTGGTGAATACATCATGCTAATCACATGCCACTGGAGCAGGGCTGTCGTGAGGCCTTGCAGACGCGTATTTCTGCACGACATAGATGTCCGATAAGCAGGCCCGTCGCAACAAGGCAAGCAAACCAGGCAATTGCTTGGGGCCCCGAGCTTGCCTGGGGCCCCCAGACACCGACTGGTTATGAATAAAATGCAACGACAAATTGTGTGTTCCCCTTTAAATTCTGTGATGGTCAATGCCGAAAAGTGCAATGACGCTATTTTCGGAATCCCCCTAAAGAGGCCCCCTCCCCCGTTGCTGACGGTGGCACTGAGTTGCGTGATTCCAGTCCCGGGAAAATATGAAACAAGAGTCCTTTTTAGGCCGCGGAGTTATCCAAGCCAGAAAAGAAAGAAGTGAAAGGAAGAAGAAGATAAGAAAAACAGATAGCGGTAAGTGATCATTTACTAGTACATCGGATGAATTAGCCATGTAGCAACACAAATATACAGTAACGTTAGCTCAAGTGTTCAGTTAATTAAGGCAACTGGACTTATTAGCGGTGGCAGTCAGTTTGTTCGTGTGGAAACCGTGTCATTCACATGCACGAAGCCGAAAGCTGGTTGTTCCGTCTTTAAAACATCAGCTTCATCTGTCCAATACTCAGACAGCAGAATGTTTAAATCTGTCAAGCTAAGTAGCCTATGTAAAACTCCGTGTGTTAAACATAAACATAAGCTTGGGTTATTTTAAGCATTGGTAGTTGTGAAAGCAGCTGTATTTCTTCTAAATATCAAAATCAGAAACTGACATATGCCAATCTTTTCTCTCTCCTTCAAGGTACTTGGCTTAAATTTCTAAGCCCTCTACCTACGGATGCCTCCATTGATGAAGGTAGAGTGCATTTCTCTCTCTGAACTGATAGTGATCTCATTATAATAAAATGATCACTCAAATTTTTTTGTAGGCTACATTTCAGATATTTGATTAAGTGGCTATCCTTATGTGATGCACCCTGTACATGACAAATAAAATATTATATTTCCCAGCTCCACCATCATCTCCACCTCTCATTTGTGAGGAAGAAGAGGACATGGGAGAGACTGTATGTATGCAGTGGTGCCATGGCCTCAATGTCAATTGAGTCTGCACAAGTTCTCAGCTCTGATGTTCCCTCTGCACAAGGTACTACAAGCTCTATCATTAAAGCTGATGACCCTGCACAATGGCCAAGAGTTCTCTCTGATAGTGTACGCTGTGAAATTATTAGACAATGACCTGAGTAGAAAATAAAGTGTGTGTGAAACAGTCTGTCTATGTGTTGTCTTCCGGTTGGGTTGGTGGTGGTTGGAGGTGCATCAGCAGCGGCGGCGGCGGCGGGGTGGGGTGGGGGGGGCCTCTAAGTCCATTTTGCCTAGGGCCCCCAAATTCCTTGAAACGGGCCTGCCGATAAGTGGCCAACATGTGTTGCAATATGGCCATCGACTGGAGAGACTTGCCTAGGACTTTCTCTTTGTTTAGTTCATGACTTCGGAATCCAACGTTTCAGCACTACATGTTCAATGCAACTGAGATATCCATGGCACAATTAAAAAATCCATCAGGAGCCTTGATAAAACATTTCATCGCTTCATCAATCCTGACATTCTGGATAATATCACAGAGGCAATCGATACAGTGAAACACATGGCTGGAGACATTACAGTTCAGAGGGAATTGGTCAGCTGCAAGTGATCTACAACCTCACAATGTAAAGGAGCAATGTAATGCCTGAGTACTAAAGGAATGCCTTTAGGAGGAGGTGTATTGCATGTGCTACGCTAACTGTTCCATTCATGACATGGACTGACATGGTTTCCAATTCGAAAGAATACTGGTGAAGTTATGCACATGCTGTTTGATGAGCTTGATGTAGGAAAAATAACACACATTCAATTCCCAGTTACTGCTACTGTAAATAAGGTGGGCTGGTGTATATTTCATTTAGAAAAGTACTGTAATTCACCAATTATTAGCTGCGGCTTATTCATAGATTTATGCAAGTTAAAAGAAACAAAACCATATTAATACCATTAACTGCCCCTTTGTATTGAAATTTTGCACTATCCTGCGTCTTATACACAAAGTGGCTAACACACAGGAAATTACTGTATTATGACCCGTGTGTCCTTAAAGGAACACTTACATGATATCAACCCGATTTTAGCCCGATTTTGGCCCGAATTTGTCGTGACCGACAAGTTTACAGCGTCGTAACCGATTTCAAATGGTCGACATCAAACGCGGAGTGAAGCTTATAATGTGACATGCTTCACAACTTGCGATTTGTCATTCATGATGTTCTAAAACAGCCCGACAAAAAGACTGGCTTGTCAGAAATTTGAAGGGAGTCGTATGACACGACCGATGCTTTCGGTGTAGGCCTATGTGGCCACTCTACCGACCAAGACGCGGAGAGGTTTTCATGGTTCTAAAATCGTATAGTGTGACATGGTAGATCGTAAATGACAATCGTGAGCGACAAAAAAATCGTATAGTCTGACCCTGCCAAAAAACAAACAAAAAAACAAGTTCAAAATAGAATGTTTTGGTTCCGGAACATTCCGTTAACCATTCTATAATTTCCTTCTCATAGTTACCGCAGGCCATGTAGACATAAGGCCTATTCGGACGGGATTAGTTTTATGGGGGGACGTAGAGTAATGCAGGTTTATCATATGACCTCTGTAATATAAATGTCCAATTCGGACGGGACTAGACATCTCTGTCATTTTACCTGACATGGGAGGAGTAACTACGTTTACGTTCTGCCGTCACATCTTCGTCGCCGTGCACGTGATACTTTGCGTCAGGTACGTGCAGCATTTTCAGATTTGAAAGACTACACAAGTTGGTTAAACTAGCAAACGTTAGCTTTATGTTATGCCATAAGTAGTTTGAAATGGCTAACAATATCAAGCTATTAGGCAAACTAGCTAACGTCCTATTAGGAGCTGCACATCATGTTATGTTTTCATTCAGACTATGGTGGAATTGTTTTCAAATCAGGATGTGACGAAATATTACAGACATCTTTACAGAGGGTCGCGTTCGCACGGGATTAATATGACCTAAGGTAATTTCTCCGGACCGTTTTACGGAAGGTAAAAGTGTCTGTAAATGTCACCGACATACTCCGTTATGTTTACTGACATGGCGCGTCCGGACGGGACTACATTACCTGGTAATTATTACTTTACCTGATGTCACCCCATAAAACTAATCCCGTCCGAATAGGCCTATACAGTGAAGCTGCGCCTTCAGTTATTGCTCTTCACACTGTGGTTGGATGTTTTTGTACATTTAACATTTACACAGCCATTAGTGTCAAATGAACCTACATGATGGTTTCAAGAATGATGTATCATCCTTGGAAACAAAATTTCAGTTGCCATGGTGAGCATTACCCGGAGGCTCAAAAATAAACTGCCAAAGGTACATTATTACAGTTAAATAGTTTTAACTGTAGATTTGACATGGTTCACTGATTAAACTGTTCAAGAAACAGAGGCAGCTAACAAAAGTAGAATATTTGCAAGTAATGACATCAACATCATTGTTGAGAAAGTTAAAAATCAGTTTTATTATCCATAAATCTCAGGGTCCATCTGCAAAGTTTGGAGAGCATGTGCTGATTCACTTGCAGTTCCTTTTCAAAGACTGTTCCAGCATTCAGTAGACACAGGGTAGCCTACTTTTCCCTGCCCAATGGAAACAGTCCCTAATTGCACCAGTGCCTAAGCACAGTAGGCCTAAAGAAATTAATTATCTGTGACCTGTTGCCTTAACCTTACGCTAGCCCTGCTTTGTTTGAATGTCAACAGAAGTGTCGTTACCAGAGAGGATCAAAGCGGAGCGAGAGGCGTAAACATTCAACCATTTTCACGATCTGTTTTTGCAAAGGGGAGGGGGGCGAAATCCATTTTTTCCATACATTTGACCTGAACTGCTTGCCAATTTGACAGAGATCGAAATCTTCAATGCCACTCGGATGACTGATTTCACCTAAATACTGGCAAATTGTTTACTTTCTTCAGTAATCAAGGATCTTTGAAGTTACCCAGCATCTCTTATAGCACCTTTAATCCATAAAACCCTTTAATCTGCCACTTATGCCGCTTATGTCGCTATTACTGTAAGCTGTGTTTCTCTCTTCCTCAACCCTAAGGTGTAGCCTCTGTTCTACTTTATTCCCAACATCTTTTCTGAAGCCAAACGTTTCTGCCGTAAGGTTGTGACAGAAGAAATATATGGGCCGTCAAACAGTTAGATGTCATTTGCCATGCTGCCCAATGCGAAATATTGTGAATATTCCATTATGACTTCAAATGAAGACAATCTACATAGATGTTGTGGATCAACAGCAACATCAAAAGTACAATTACTGAATCAGGTTAATTAAATGATATCAAGATAATGTCAAAAGACGCAGACAGTGTTAGCCACCATTATCACTGAGTCATTCACCTAAACTGTACCTCTTTCCTCTACTCATCGTTCCTCCCCCTGGTCTCTATCTCACCTACCTAGTAGGTGGCTCATAATTATAGGGCTGTGGGCCCGTCACAGACATTTTCATTGTTTAGAATCCCCTCTGAGTCTGTGTCAGGATCCATTAGACCATTCCTTGAACTTGACCTGTCTACCCCCTGTCACCTCACTTCTGGTTAGTGGTTTACAGATGCGGAAACTATTTTCTCACAATAAATGTCTCCATAAAAACATGTTGACGTGTATTTGTGAGAGATAGATTGGCTGTTTGCATGCAGTTGGTTTATTCAAATTCACTTTCAAAGTAGTATCGTCCATTTCAGAGTCCCCACCTCGACACAGCTTTTTCCAAACGTCCTATATCGTCGGAGACACGTAATACGCCAGAGTGTGAGGACCATATACAGTCTATGGTGAGGACAGCCTTTATGACACGGAGACATTGCTGCCAAACGTGTGGCCTCGGCGTTGAACGGCGCTCAAACACCCTCTCGTCCGTGTGTAAATCAGATACACACCATCATGTTTAATCAACACTGTCCAACAGTTTCCTCCTATTTGGTCTATAGCCTCAGATGATCTTGTGACCCGCGCCTACTCCTGTGTATCCTCTGACGTCATGGCACCCAGTGCCAGCCATTATCACGCCACATTACTCTAAGCCAGCTCTGGACGCCGAGCTAATGGACTCGCTCCACAAACAGGTTCAGGATGGGGGGGAGCGTTTGTTTTGGTGGAGACATCGCCATCGTCCCCACGAGCCGCCGATGCGTGAGGCTGGTCAGGTGAGCGAGGCTGTCCAGGTGAGTGAGTTTGGGTGTGTGAGTCAGGGAGTCGCCGAGCGAATGTGAACATGTGTGTGTGTGTGTGTGTGTGTGTGTGTGTGTGTGAGAGATCGTTCTACACGCGTAAGTCGTGCCTGAAGCGCAGCTGTGTGTATGTTTGAGTCCAGTGGAGCGAGCGGTAAAGCTAAACACACACAACAGCAGCAGCATCAGCGCTCACATGCGGGAAGGGCCGATGATGATGATGACCCCTGGGCTCGCCTGAGTCATGTGAGCGGCGGGTGAGCGGGCCTAGCGGGTCAGTGTGAAAAGGCATCTGGTGTACAGAGCGCCGGAGCTTTGGGGGGAGATCCCCGCCTGAGTCTCAGAGCAGAGCGGACGCAAGGGAACAGCGAGTTACGGACAGTGAGTTACGGACACGGCGTGCGGGCGGATCAGGTTTGCACGTAATCACCTGTCCTTCTCAAACAAGCAGCTCGCTCTTGATTCTTGATTGCATGCAGCACGGCACGAGCGGAATCGGGGCTGACCCCGAGAGGTTGCTCAACACTTCAGATCAATACAATTGGCTCATTACCGAATATCGGTCATGAATGTGATTACGGCCAAAGGCAAAAGAACACATAGCTCTACCTTTTACCATAGCATACATGGTTATGGTTATGGATATGGTTATGATATTTATATACAATAAAAACAACAGGTCTACAATAATTCATTTAACAGTGAACAATTTCAAACAGTTGGTTAGACTACAGTAGGGAGAATAGCAATATAAATCAATCAATAACCTAATGAAAACAAACAATGAATATATAGGAGCAAATAAACAATGAAGTCAAGTCATTCAATTAATCATATAAATATTACACAACATATCCATACTACTGTGTACATCTAAATCAAATAGGCTACTGTAGTTAGTTGTGATGCACACATCACAGAAATGTTTCTAATGGCAACATAAGAGATGACATTCAGACACACACGCATACAAGGATCCAACAAATAATGCTTCCCAGAATGTCATTAACCATTCATGTGTCATTGGTCGATAAGCTAAGTCATAATGACACATTCTGGGGAGGTCTCCAAGGAGCAACACAAAAAAGAGAGAAATAATCAGTGGCACAGCAAAACCGAGACCTTCAGAACAGAACATATCCCCCCTCAATCCGACACTCTACAGGGAGACCAAAGCGTGTGGCTAATTTCCATGCCCCAGTTTTCTGCTATTCACTCGTCTGCATAATAGCTCGCCTGATTTCAGACCTCCCTCTGAGACGGAGTGGACAGAATTCAGACGTCTGTTGACAGCCGAGGGCCCAGTGTGATACATGGTGGACCGAGGAGCAAAACATTCTGTGAACGCAGTGACCCCAAACAGGGAGGCGTAACACCACAGACCTTCATGTGCTGCTCTAGCAACAAGTCTCCTCTATTATTTTACTTTTTCCGGTTATGGCTATATGTATTATATATATGGTTATGCTATATACAGCCTTGTATACAGTATCTGAAACCCACCCTTAAATAGAAGGACTGATATTTGATCAGAAATTGACTTCAAGGTCAAAGCAATCTGTAAGCATACCACTTAAATAAAAAGCCTGAAAGTATCTATTAATTACAGTACTTACAGTAAGTATAACAATTATATATAATATATAATAATATACGTAAGTACTGAAAGTAGAAGTACAAAGTGCTAGTAAAACCTTTCGAGGCCAGGTGGAGTTACATGCCCTCCCTTCACTATGCTTTTAATGGAAAAGAAAGCGGCCAGATCTTTGGATAGGATATTAAAGCATCTTGAAACTGGGTACCTACAATTCATACACGTCCTCGAAGCCTGAGCAAAGGTGCGGCTGCCATTCATTTTTCACAGCTGCTTCCTTTAGTAGGCCTATAATTAAGTTTATCCAACATGTTTAGAAAGGCAACTACATCACACAAATGTCACAATTATCCGCACAGAATGAAGGTATATATGCATGGGTCTTACGGGGCCTTGTACAAATACAGAACTTAATGTTCAACCAATCATGGACATCAAAAGGAAGAAAAATCTTGTTAAAGCAAACTGCAAAGCCTCTTTCCAATTCCACCCTGTTCATTTGATCGGTCAGCTCCGCTCCCTTCATATCCATTCTTCATGGAAAGAGAAAGAGAGAGAGAGGGAGAGAGAGAAAGGGTGAGAGAGAAAGAAAGAAAGAGAGAGAGAGGGGGACAGAGAGAGGGTGAGAGAGAGAGAGGGGCGTAATGAAGATGTAGTGCACGTGTGCGTGTAATGCAGAGCAAAGCGCCACAGATCCCTGCGCTAGTCCCCCATTAGGGCGCTAGAGAGCAAGGTCACCGGCGGAGCATCTGCATGCACGCGCCCGCTCCCGCTCCCTGTAGGGACGGATCCGCACGCTTCACAGGATTTGGGCCAAAGCTGCCGACAACACACCGGCCGACCGCCGCCGCTGATGAGCTCTGGGGGAAATGAAGGATGAAGAGCAGCGAGGAAGAGGAATGGACAAGGGGGGGGGGGGTTGATAAGGCCCTCTGGGAGATGCCCCCCCGCTTCCCCTGCCCCCTTGTCTCTCTGATGAGTTCGCTGCATTGGCACTTCCTCACTCATGTTTGATTCATGGCACAGCACAGCACCTGCATACCAAGAGTGGCTTTAAACATGTGCTCCTGGTATAATGCACGGAAACACATGGACAGCAGAGAGCTGACCTCTATTCCACGAGTCAGGCGAGGGGCTTTCAGGTAGAAAATCTGTTTTTGTGAAATAGGCGTGCACAGGTGCGCTGGACAACTCTGAAGTTGACCCCTTAACGATTTTACCATTTTTCGACAAGATCAGTTGCTGACTGCTGGTCTGTGGTTGTTTCAACATTCTGTTCTTAGTATTTAGTATTTTACTGTTCTTTCTTATTGTTGATCATCCTGTTTACATTGTAGTGTATGTTGTGTATGGTGTCTTAATCTGCAGGGACCTTGAATTACCCCTTGGGGATCAATAAAGTATCTATCTATCTATTAATCTATCTATCGCATTCCCCATTGGCCAATGCGCTCCTGTATCAGTTCAAGAAAGGAGTGCTGTAGATCCTATGCGCTTCTGCAAACAACTGGTGCATCCACGGCAGGGGACAAGCTGATCAAACTGAGGGAAGATAACCGGAGCAGCTCAGAAGTTTTTTAGACTTATTTATTTATTTTTATTCAATGGTCCACCGCAAAAAGACTAACGTTTCGATGTTGATTCGACTCTGACGAAGATGTTATCAACATCGAAGCGTTAGTCTTTTTGCACCATTGCATTAAAAAACAATTAAGTCTAAAAAGCGCTCCTGTATCAGTTTGGTCTCGACCAATGAGGGTCCGGATTACCAGCAGGTGAGGAAGGTGTTGCGCAACAAGTGTGTGCTCGTCCAGCCCTTCACACTGAGTGAGTCTAACACACACACACACACACACACACACACACACACACACACACAGAAACACCATCGACCACCTCTGGTTCATCATCCAACATCCAAACACACCCTGCTGACCTGGAGGATGACATAAGCATCTCTTTCTTGGAGAAATGACCCTCAATCCCCACTAGATGTAATGTGTTTCACACTCAGACGGCCCTCTACTGCACATCTAAGGAACCTGATTGGCAATCCCTCATCACAGAGGTGAGGGAAAAAGCCGCCGGTCAGTGGACAACACAGGCCTGATGTGCTGATTACTGCCCTCTGATCACACGGTTACTGACCACTGGAGGAGGTCAGCACAGTAAAGGTGCTTTTCAAAGACACAAGGTTACATAAAGCACGACAGCTCCCAGGGGATTGCGTAATGAAGATCGGTCAAAGCTTCCGGCATAACAGCATTCATATAGCCTATAACATAGCAACAGGATCGGCATTCCTTCATCAATAACCTCCTTTCATACTCCATTTTTAGAGATCCCTGGATAGCCCGTGCGTGGAATCATCCTGACACTTTGAAGAGGGCTCTGGAAATGGGAAATGGACAAAGTGCCATATGCTCTCCGCAAGATCTATTGTCCTCCGCAGCCAATAAATAAGCACGGGAGATGAGGGCGCTGCTCCTCTGCTCCTCTGCTCCGCTTTTCAAAGGTGATTTTGCGAGCCCAGGAAACGACATAAAAGAGACGCCATGGCAACACAGTCAATTGCTGCACCTGGAAATAACATTACCCAAAAGGAATCCATTTTGAAAAGGGCTCCGTTCGCCCCTCCACCACATCCCCTCCACCCACTCCATCTCCTCCACCCTCCATTCAGCAGGCTCTGGCCTCAGGCTGTCCAAAAGGTGCTGCATGGCACTGGGGAGGTGGAGAGGCATTGACCGCCCAAAAGAAGGTCAGGTCATTCTAGCGGCAGCAGTGTGTGTGTGTGTGTGTGTGTGAGCGTGTGTGTGAGCGTGTGTGTGTGTGTGTGTGTGTGTGTGTGTGTGTGTTTGTTTGTGTTTGTGTGTGTGTGTGTGTGTGTGTGTATGCCACTCATGATGACCTTTATAAAACTTCACATGTCCCCAGGAGGACATGAGCAGCATTACTTGATGCAAATTCGCTGTAATTATTTTCACGGCTGCCGCCAAATGTCTGACGCAGCCAGACGGAGAGAGACAGACTGCGGGGAAATCTGAAGGAGCACGGAGAGGAGGAACCATCAAAGAGAGAGAGAGAGAGAGAGAGAGAGAGAGAGAGAGAGAGAGAGACCAAAAAACACAAAATATGAAGAAAAACAAGTCATATGTTTCCCTTCCACTCCTGGCGAAGGCTTCATAAAGTGGGCTTGAGGAGGAGGCGAAATGAAGGAGACTGCCACAGGGACATCCTCCCGACTCACTTTTGTTTTTGTTTTTGTTTGTTTAGAGAAAGCACAACAACATCAAAGGTGTAATCTTAAAAAAGGAGAATGAGGCACAAAACCAGAGTAGAGTGATAATGATAACGTTTTTGAACAAGGAAGCCTCCTGAAGCCATCATTTTCATAGAGTGCTGGTCTGGTACAAGGCTACGGATTGATCTTGAGATATTTAAATATAAAGTTTGTGCATAGATGCAAAAAGTTTCCCCGAGCTTAGATGAGTCAGCGAATACTGACTGTCTGCATCATCCTCAAATGAGAAAGTAGAGCGGCAAGAAAAAGAATATCACCACAGCCCACCTGATATTTAATACTATTTCCTACTATTTACTAATAACATCTTATATCACAGTACCCACTGTATCTTCACTGTCTAACTTCGTTACAAAGTGTAATGTCATTTGTAGTCAGGATGCCATCCAAACTTGGTTGAATATGATGACATCAGGCTAGTTGTTTTGTGTGGGTAACTCATTTTAATTTGATTTGAACAGAGCAAGAACAATGAAGAATTCACACTGAGTACTGTAATGAACATTTACACATGTACTAACAATCTGCAAACACGCACATTCTATTATGTACATGAAAATAAGATGGGGAAATGTTACCATCCGCACTATAATTACTATACATATATTATATTGGGTGATGAAATATACTGTTTTCAGTTTTCAGTGAATAACAGCAATTACATAATGCATGAAAAATTCACATCTCCCCACAGACCCAGAATCTGTGTCATGCCCTCATGCCTTCTGTAGCAGTTGTTGCCGAGGGCGACATGACTCCCACCATGGGGGACCTTGGCGAGCGCAGACAGACACCAAATTGCTATGTGCGCCTCAGGCCACTGGAGAGCCAAGATGACCACTGAAGCCCTGTCTGTCACCACCTACACAGCGACACCAGCTCGTTGCACACAGGCCGCTTACATAACATGCTATAGACGGAGAGAGTCAAACAGCCATTCCGCAGCTTATGGCCCATTATGACACTCGTGTGGGTGACATGTCATTAGGCCGGACGCGTTAATGGTCACATACTCAGTCTCCAGCCACTGGCCACTGACCCTTTATCACCGGGCCCCACTTACCGCTACCGTAATGAGGGTATATGGGTCCAGGAACTTGGCCTCAATTGGCACTCGGGAGGTGTACTAATGGCCAGGTTGCAGCAGCTGGCATCAAACCAGTTCTGTACAGAACAGTGTGTTACTACTTGTGCCACGGAAAGTACATTTGGGAACATTCTACCGATCGCAAGCGAACAATATAATGCTGTCTAAGATCTTGGATCAAATTCATCTCCTATCAATGTTCCACGGTACCTATAGCTAGCTTTGACCTACATTAAGAGAACAAAAAGGTAGATACGCACTCTTTGTGATGGTGTAACACGGGTATCTGAATTGAGAATATTGCAAAAAAATATCTATCTATATATAGAGACAGTTTCTTTATGAGTGTAATATGAAAGTGGTTTAATTTCCTGTCTTCCGGTTTCAACACAATGGCATTCTGTGGGGTTGAATTTGCCAATCTGTATTTGCCAAACTGACTAGTAGACAGCAATGACAGCTAGAAAGCACTTCATCAAAATATGTCTCTGATCAAAAGCTTTAGCAGAGACAACACGTCTTGTTCTCATTTAATAAATACTGTGGTAAATTGAGCTGAAAGTCCTGTAAGCCTTCTGAAAAGCAGAGAGATGTTATGGTTTAACGAGACAGGCTGATTTATTACCTGGCTGTAGAGAGCCATGTGCTCTGTCTATAAATCTCTCGAAATCCATTTTTATAAGAGTGACCAGCTGAACCAATTCCTTCCACCATCATTTTGATTGACATTCATTACCCCGATCAAAATACAATAGATCTTTAGACCACAGTGAATATGAGTCTTACATTCGACAGAGGCCCTACATTTGATCAGAGGTGGAAAAGTCCAGCTTCAGAGAGTAAAAGGCAAATATCTGTGACAATCATTCACTTAAACCAGCTGATTCTAATTAGCACAACTCTTCACAACTTTCTTTCTTTCTTTCTCTTTCCTTATCTTTTACGCCTTCTATAGTTTTTTTTATTTTTCCCTTTCGGTTTGTTTTTGACTATTTTCTGTTGCCTTATCTTTAACAACAACAACAACAAAACATGCAATGTTAAATAGAGGAAGTAAGTGAAGTTTTTACTGTATATATGGACAAACATGCAATAAAGTAGTAAAAAAAAAAAAAACTCTTCAGCCAAACTCTTCTCCAGACAATCATTCACTTAAACCAGCTGATTCTAATTAGCACAACATTTCACAACTTTCTTTCTTTCTTTCTCTTTCCTTATCTTTTAGAGCAGCTAATTGATGATATCACCTGTGTTAAGTGTGTGACTTTTACTTTCTGAAGCTGGAGTTTTCTGCATTTGATCCCACTGCATGTGCTCCATCTGCAAGAGATCAACAACATACTGTAGATCCATGATGAGGTCACCCCCAATTGCTGAATAAAGATGAGGCGAGCCCATGATAAGGCAACACACTGACCGAATGATGACCTTTTCTACACACTGCTCTGGATCCTATTCTGATAAAAAGAAAAGAAATAAAGGCAAATAAAAGGCATCTGGCTGACCTATGCTAATGGAAGGTCAGTATTACAGATGACTTCATAAGACACAGCAGGCGTTTTGTGTGCCGTCGGCTAACATCACCTGGGCCGGTGGTGGCATCATCAATCAGGGCTTTATCTCTACCTGTCCTGCTCTCATGTGAACCAGGGCTGGCTATCAAACTGCTCTATAAATACTCTTTTTTCTCACCCCTGACCGACAGCTCACGAGCTAGACCCTGAAAGCCTTGGCGGCAAACAGTGCCAAAAGGGAACACTGTGTCCCGCTCGACACTGAAAAACCAATGGACTGATGCCATTGAGACAAGAGCAAAGGCCACTGGCACATACACACACCCCTCCCATTCACACATGGAAGCCTTTGGTGGTGCCATGGCAACCCTAGCTTTGAAAGGTGTGTGTGTGTGTGTGTGTGGCGTTGTGTGTCTCTGTGTGTGTGTGTGTGTGGCGGTGAGGTGGGGGGTGTTGGTGAAATCATGGTCATCAGGCATGGGAGAGTCATTAAAGACCTCTGTGTAGCTCAATCCTCTGGGACCCATCTTAGTGTGGCACGTTAGCAATGACTATGCACTAAAAGCACACTGCAGGAGAACATAGCACACTAACCTTCTCTCCAACAAGCTTCACTGTCTCCACATCTCTAAATGGGTCCGACTATTATATATCCTCTTTCACATATCTCTTATTTATTATTTATCATATTAGTTATTATGCGTAGCAAGAACATAATGAGTTCACCATATAGATACTATAGTAACAGTTCAAAAGAAAACCAAATCAAACTAGTAATGTAAAACTTAATTATAAGACAAAAACGGAATTTAGTTTTATTTTTTATTTTTTTTTATCTCACTACCCTGAGAATGAAAAGAGCAGATCATTCATTCAGGTTCTCACTGGAAGAGAAGCCAATCAGACTTCAAAGGACTCAAAACCAGGTCAAGGCTTCTTGAGTGGTGCGTTCCACTAGAGATTATTCATATTACGGGGTACATTCTGTATTCTCTGTGTTGCAATTATTCTAGTACATGTTGAAGAGCAACCCAACCATTACCCAAATGCTATGATATATCACTTGACCCTTGCTCTCCTATTCATGGGTTTCATCAGGTCCCTTTCCACAGGACAGGTGGATTAATCAAGCACCATGCAGTCTACATTCATAATCTAGGTGCTTGATTCTATAGACCTGTGAAAAGGGACCTGATGAATCCCATGAATATAGCCTTTGACGTTGTGGACTTTCTGAGATATTAGCCTCCAAAGGCTTTCTTTGCTCTGATGGTTTTCCCTAACGCTCTCAAGTGGGAACTTTTCAGTCTTCATACAGTATGACTTGCGCTCAGCTCAGCCGTGGATATGAGATGGCCGTGTGGCATA
Organism: Sardina pilchardus; assembly: GCF_963854185.1. Lineage (NCBI taxonomy): Eukaryota > Metazoa > Chordata > Actinopteri > Clupeiformes > Clupeidae > Sardina > Sardina pilchardus. The sequence goes on from NC_084996.1 coordinate 37,799,306, forward strand.
CTAACACACTGACTGACTGGATTTCTAGGTCGGATCTGTTATTATTACAGATTCATTAGTGAGCACCTGTCCAGCACCTCATCCGGTCTTGACCACAGTGACCCGGCCGGTCCTGGGAAAACCGTTGTGAGCCCCGTTGCACAAGGGCTTGTTGGAGGTGGCCATGTTTGCCCTCGTCTTTGTCTTGTGATTGGGTCAATAGATGTTGTGTAAGTGGATTCTATACTGTAGCCGCCATAAAGGCTTTCCTCTCCACAGCAGATGGCCGTGATTGTCTTTGGGTGGAAGTGAATTGCATAACGGCCGCGGTTATTATACTCATTAACCTCTGTACTCGTCTGAGCCATGGTGAGGACTGGTGCTCCACTTATCAGTAATCACTGTCTGTGTGTGCGCGTGTGTGTGTACGTGCGTGTGTGTGTGTGCGTGAGTGAGAGAGTGAGAGAGAGTGAGTGAGAGAGAGAGATAGAGAAAGAGAGAGTGAGGGAGAGAGAGTGTGTGTGTGTGATGAGAGAGAGAAAGAGAGACAGTGTGTGTATGTAAGTGAGTGAGAGGAAAGAGAGGATTCAGTGACTGTGTGTACGTGTGTGTGTGTGTGTGTGTGTGTGTGTGTGTGTGTCTGTGTGTCAGAGACTTCGTTCGATGAGCCTTATCTCTGCCAGTTTCAACATGTGTGTGTATCTGTGTATGTGTTTGTGTGTGTGCGTGCATGTATGTGTTTTTGTGTGTCTGTGTGTGTCTGTCTTTGTGTGTGTGTGTGTGTGTGTGTGTGTGTGTGTCTGTCTGTCTGTGTGTCAGAGAGCTTGTTGGATGAGCCTTATCTCTGCTAGTTTCAACATGTGTGTGTGTCTATGTGTGTGTGCGTGCCTGTATGTGTTTCTGTGTGTCTGTCTGTCTGTCTGTGTGTCAGAGAGCTTGTTGGATGAGCCTTATCTCTGCCAGTTGCAACATGTGTGTGTGTGTGTGTGTGTGTGTGTGTGTGTGTCTGTGTGTCTGTGTGTGTCTGTGTCTGTGTGTGTGCATGCATGTATGTGTTTCTGTGTGTCTGTGTGTGTGTGTGTGTGTGTGTGTGTGTGTCTGTCTGTATGTGTGTGACTGTCCAGCCTGCCTGGACTCCAAAGCCATATCCAGAGCCAGCAGAAGCTCAGCTCCCAGACTGTATCTTCCGTGCCTCTCTGTTTACAGAGTCCTTATTACCTATGCTGGCCAGTAGAGCAGGGTATCCACCGGGCACACACACACACACACACACACACATCCCCCTATCAGTGGCACAGAAATCCAGCGTTTATTTCCAGTCACAGGAAGCGACTGTCCGGCCCCGCTTGGGTAAACTGACCCCGGCACTTTCACAACACGTTTTCTAATTATCCACTGGCCAGGGCCTCTGGACATACACCTCCCCCACCATGGGTCAGCAGCAGCATACAAACAAACATCCCCCAATCTGTCGTCACGCTCGTCAGAACAGCATGTGGCGTAAGACATGCACCACACGGATAGAAAAGACTGGGGGTGGTGGAGGAAGAACATCCCTCTGTTCCACCAAAACACCAACAGAACAGGGAGTCCTTTCCGGCGACGTCCGGAGTATTGACGTACTGTGTGCTTGTGTTCAAAGTCAAGAGTCCTCCTTGTAATTGCCTCACCTGGGTTTCCCCAAAAGCTTAATTGTGGGCTACAGCCATTGTTAAACAAGATGGATGTCGGCGTCGACGTTGGCAGCTTGACAAAGCTGATGCCACGGAGAGTGCCGTGTCGTTGCCTGTGTGGAGAGGACGGGGAGAAGCACAGAGCTTTGGAGAGCTTTGGAGGCCACAAGTCCACAGAAAGACAGATCACAGCTCTGCTATCCTCCAGGCCCCCGAACAATAAGAAAAGATGGTGGTGGTGGTGGTGGTGGTGGACCACTCTTAATGAAAAAATGAAAAAACAGCCAATGCTGCAGAGACGCCTTCACCTGCTGTGAGTGAGCGGAGTGATTTTTATCTTCAGAGTTCCAAGAAACACGTCCACTCTGAGAAACTTTTGATCTCTTCAAAGGGACAGGGGAATATTGGTCATCTCTCAAGGCGGGCTTTCATCCCTGCACTCCCTATGACCTACATTTGCAACTGCCAGTGCACAGCATCCAGCCCATTACCAACCTGCAGCAGCGTGATACCACTGCATAGAGGGTAGATCACCTGAGAGCTCCTTTCATTCGTTTGAGTTTGAAGTAAATTCTCAGATAAGTTGAAGTGCACGTGTACTTACTTGAGCGTGTGGCTCAGAGGTGCGGAGCTATAGCGACTGTGCCTTCAGACTAAGAGTGAGTTAACAGCTGCATTTCCACTCAGATGGCTAAGTGGAATGGATTAAATAACGCTGAATGCTCCTGAGTCCAGACAAAAAAAAAAAAAAAGAGAGCTAACAACCGCACTTATCTGCAATTGTGGACAAGGTGAGGAACGAACGAGACGTACAAAATGGCACGGCGCGCAGTGGAGCAATTACTCTCATGGAAATCGTGATTGAGACATTGCACACCGCCAAGATAAAACAACAAAAAAAAAAACACCCCCAGCCTTGGCTAAAATCCAGATGCTACACAAATGGACTTGGTTATCATGGCAACCTGTGACAATCACAGGGTGGCGCAAGCAGCAGTGAAACCATGAGAGTGAGAGAGAGAGAGAGGGAGAGAAAGAGAGAGAGAGAGAAAGAGAGGGAGAGGGAGAGGAAAAGGGAGCGTGAGAGACAGAAAGTGACCGAGCGGGAGATGGATAGGTAGAGAGAGGAGAAGAGAGCAAACAGGACAAAAAAAGACTAAGAGCAGTAGAAATAAAAGGAACAGGGGAGGCAAGAGAGAGAGAGGGAGAGAGAGAGAAGGGGAGTGCAAGAGCCTGAGAGAGACAGAATGTGACCGTGGGAGATGGAGAGGTAGAGAGAGGAGAATATGCAAAGGAGAAAACTGGACAAAGAGTAAGAGCGGTAGAAAGAGAAAGAACAGACACAGAGAGAGAGAGCGTGAGAGAGAGGAGAGTAGAGGAAGTGAGACAGAGAGGAGTGGAAGAGAAACTGGGCGCTCACTTCAAAAGGCGGGAGGCCACTGAGCCGAGGGTGCAGGTGAGCATCTCTCCTCAGATTCTCCTGACCGAGAGGGCGTGCGTGGGCCGGATGCGGCGCGGCGTTGAGAGTGCCGTAGGAGACCGGACCCACTTGAAGGCCGAGCGAGAGAAAGACGCGATTAAAATCACAAGAGCCACTCGGGCCAGAGAGGGGGGGAGTCACATCGATGAGACCCAGACCACTGAAGAGGGGGCGCACATGTTAATCTCACCCAGTGGACAAAGCCCAGGGAAACCCCTCTTCACCGCAGGAGAGAGGACAGGAGAGGAGATGAGGAGAGGAGATGGAGAGAGGACGGAGGAAGAAAGGAGAGGGAAAGATAGCAAGATAGAGAGAGAGAGAGAAGAGGAGAGAGGGGGAGATAGAGAGAGGAAGGGTATAAGAAGAGGAAGAAGGAAAAGAGAGAGTGTGAGAGAGGAGATAAGAAGGGCAGATAGAGAGATGAAACGTAGAGAAAGAGGAAAAATGAGGAAGAAAGAAGAAAAGTGAGAGTAAGTGAGAGGGTAAGAGAATGAGGAGGGAGAGAGAAAGACAGCAGTCACACAAGGATCAGTGTGTGCAAAAAAGGGTTGAAAAGGCTTCAAACGACACGTCAGAAAATGGCTCCTTATTTTAATAAGGGCCATTTCATATGATTTCATGCCCCTTCCCCCACTCTAATGGCAATAGTGTGCAAATGAATAGGAGAGAGAGAGAGAGAGAGAGAGAGAGAGAGAGAGAGCATGCTAGAAACAGCCTGGCAAACAATGTGTACGAGGGAGATAGAGCGAGCGAGACCGATGGAAAAAAAGAGAGAAGGGTGATTGAATTCGACCATGGCAGCATGCGGGGAAGATAAGCTGGGAGTTAATAGGCTGGTAGATGAGATGCCGGCTCGGCTGATAAGACGTCCACTCCCCCTGCCAGTGGACGGACGGAGCTTCCCACCCGCCTGCCACCTCCAGTGCCGGGAGATATCCCTCCTCCACCCCCCACCCCCCACCTCCCCCATCCAGTTAGCCTCACACACACACAGACAGATCCAGCTGCATGGCTGAACTCAGCGCTGATAACAGCCAACTCCGCTCCTCAGTCCCCAGGCTAACAACTAAAAGCTGGTTAATCAACAGGTTGATTAGGTGAGGCCTCATGATTAGAAGGGGGGGGGGGAACGATTAGAGGTCAAAATTCTGTTTGTATTCATACGGACACAGCACATCATGAGCACATCCCGCCATCCACCTTCACACATGTGTGTATCCTTCTCTTATTTTTTTTTTAAAAAAAAGATGCAGCTTGTGTGTGAGACATACTGTAGTATCATTTCTCCGTGTGTGGGTAGCAGAATCGAGCTCTGACCTCTGTTGTACTTCACGGTAGGTCAGCATGATGGATGAAGGATCACGGAGCAGTGGGCAGTAAAGGTGAGAGAACAAGCTCCCTTTCCTCCATCTCCCACCTTCTCACACCAACGTGACCTGCAGAGTGCAGTGCAGTGGACACAGGTAAAACCTGCACAAGAACACAGGCTAGCACCGCACACTTCTCATTACCATGGTGAAACAGCGGGAGCTGACTAGAATGCACGACGAATACATTGACATTTCCAAGCCGCATGTTTGATTGTCAACCAGAATTACCATCAAAATAAATGTCTACTCTAATGACAGCTCTCCAGTTCGAATCCTCCAGTGCAGCTATAAATTCTCTGGGGCCGTCTACCGTTTCACTGATCCACACCAGTCTGTTACCTTCATCTCTAGAGGTGACAGAGGCAATGAACGCTCTGAATGACAAATGCATTCACATTACCAATGCTGGAGACATAGCTGAATACATGCAGAGATTAACATTATTCAAAGCCCATTTATTCTGATGAAATAGCTTTATTTTTAGGAGATGTGAGAAATTCCTCTGATAAAAAGCGAGACATTGGTCAACGCCATTTAAAAAGCAATCAAGTCTAAATTCAGCAGACCCTGGGCAAAGAGGCTAAAAATAAATACATGTCTATTGTTTCGTCTTCTGCTATTATTCACACCATAGAAGAGCCGTACATGGCAATCAAGCCCTTCAAGATCATCTGTTTCTCCCTACAAGTGCAGAGTCTGGAGATGGGAATTACATGGAGATGGATTCTCTGCCACAGCCTCCTTTTTCGTCCACCTCACTCTGCCCCCTCGTTTGCATACCGCCCTGCGATTGGCCGCTGGGCACACAATGAGCCCTGCTGCTTCACACCGATTGGCCGGGAGGAGGAGAGGGCACGGATTCAGAGTGATTGAAAAAAACCATAAATACAGCAGCCACACACAAGCGGCCACACATCTGAACCTGGCAGCTATTGATACGGGCTTACTGGCTCACCTCTCCTCTCCTCTCCTCTCTTTGCTGCCGTGAGTGCTATGTACTACAGATCCGCTTCACTACTCTGGTGAATTTTCTTCTCAAAGTTAAAGTCAAGCGTTTTCAAGTGAAAAAAGCTATTTTTCTATCACTTTTTGTTTTAAAAAAGCACGAAAGAATTGAACTTGGAGAAGACATCAGCCTGTGCAAGAAGAAGAAGAGAGGAACAGAGGCAGACTGAAAAGAAGAGAAAAAGAAAGGAATAAAAAAAGAGAGACAGAGCGAAGCAAAGAGAAGCATGTCTCTGGAAGTGAAGGCGAAGACGGAGGTGCGCCTGGTGTTCCTGGGCGCCGCCGGCGTGGGCAAGACGGCGCTGATCCGCCGCTTCCTGGAGGACTCGTTCGAGCCCAAGCACCGGCGCACGGTGGAGGAGCTGCACAGCAAGGAGTACGAGGTGGGCGGCGCCAAGGTGACCGTCCACATCCTGGACACCAGCGGCAGCTACCCGTTCCCGGCCATGCGCAAGCTCAGCATCCAGACGGGCGACGCCTTCGCGCTGGTCTACGCCGTGGACGACGCCGACTCGCTGGAGACGGTCAAGGGCCTGCGCGAGGAGATCCTGGAGGTCAAGCAGGACAAGTGCACGCCCATCGTGGTGGTGGGCAACAAGTCGGACCGCGGCGGCGCCGAGGAGCGCAAGGTGGCCGGCGAGGACGTGCTGACCACCGTGGAGCTGGACTGGAACAGCAGCTTCCTGGAGGCCTCGGCCAAGGACAACCAGAACGTGCTGGAGGTGTTCCGGGAGCTCCTGCAGCAGGTGAACCTGCCCAGCCGCCTGAGCCCCGCGCTGCGCCGCCGCCGAGAGACCTTCCCCAAGGACAGCAGCGCCCGGCCGCCCATGAACAAGGCCAACAGCTGCACCATCTCCTAACCACACACACACACACACACATACACATGCAGCCGCCCGAGACGTGGCAGGACCAAGTGTAAGGCTCTTGATAGTGTGTGTGTTTCTGTGTGTGTGTGTGTGTGTCTATGTGTGTTCAGAGACACACGATGCACACAGTCACTCACACACACACACTCTTGGCCCGAGATAGTGTTTTGATGAAGCAGGTGAGCCGTGCAAAGAGAGAACAGAACTTATTGCATTTGACTTGAAGCTCTTTGCAGCTGCGTTGCCAGCCAGCAACCACTCTGTGACAGTTTGTGCCTAGGCAGGAGAGAGCCACACACAGACAGGGCCTGCAGGAGACAGTGCCAGAGAAGAGCACAAGGAAGCAGGAACGAACATGGACTGCATCGCCAATTGGAAGAAATATGATATTTGGTTGTGTTGTGAGGAATATGTGAAGAATGTACAAAGTACTATTGTGTTGTGAAGGGGAGGGGGGAAACCCTACTCGCACATGTGCCATACCTAATCCAAAACCTGTTCAGTTGATAGTGTATGTGTGTGTGTGTGTGTGTGTGTGTGTTTGTGTGTGTGTGTGTGTGTGTGTGTGTGTGTGTGTGTAAGAGAAAAGAAAGCTTAGTATGCTTAAATGTATGATCAAGACCACGCTGCTTCATACAAGTTGTCTCGGCATTGGCAAAATTGGGATACTTTTCACTTTCTATTGCCACAGCTGAATGTACTTGTATAAAAAACCTTAACGTATGTGATGTACTATGTACTATGAAGTGAACCTATAAGAATATTTCTTCTTTGTCACGTATGTTAATGTTTGAGAACAGAGTTGCTTGTATCCTAATGCAATGGTGAGGTAGCATAGCAAACCACTGGTTCTCAGCAGTGTGTTGTTCATTGCAGTTGTTGACTTGCACATTCATGTGGTAACTTAATCTATGCTTTTTTTTAAACAACACTGAAAACCAGTGGTTGCTATGTGATTGATATTTGGTTTGGAGGTTTGACAGCTGGAAATAAAAAGAAAATAATAAATAAATAAAAAAAACATGAACAAGACAGGTGTCATTGATGGTTTCCTGAAAGGTGAACAAGGTGTCGGTTTACAGATCATTTTTCAGCAAATACAAATCACAAAGCCGAATAATAAAACCAAATCAGTTGAGCAAACTGACAGACATCAGATATTTGGTATGTTGTTAGTAGATTTCCTATGATGGGGGAAGCAAGGATTGGGATTCATAAAGCTCAGCAGTTAGTGAGGAGGGAATCCAGTTGAACCAGTCTTAGAGTTCAATAGATCAGTTCCTCAAAAGTCTGTTTCCACTTGATAGGGAGATCATATTCGCATATTTTCCAAACGCCAAACAAGACACACAGGTTTGTGTATGTTTAGAGCCAAATTCATGCTTAGTGGCATGCCTTTTTTTATATAATGCTTTAGATTTACTCTGAAGATGAGATACAGTTTGTTCCTATAAACAATGAATTAGATATAATAAACTGCTAAAAGAAATTACACTGTGGTAAGAAATCATACACTGTCTACTAACAAATGACGCCGCAGACCTAAAAGATCTGAAATATCATGGTAGCGTGTAAAGGCATGCATTATATACAAATACATGAGCAGCGATGAGATTGGTCATTCAGCTCAACTTGCTGTATATCGCCCTCTAGTGGGGAAGCAGCTGGAGTCCAAGAACCACAGAATGACAGAGTGCCAATTGACAGTCATTCAGTCAGGCAGGCAGTCAATGAAACGGTTCCGTTTTCCAGTTGACAATCAGTTACGGCAATAGTTCTATGTTCATAATTAATGCCCTTTTCACTAGAAAATGAGCGCAGGTGTCATAAGACAAGAATACAGAGCACTCTCCAAATCAGCGTGACTTTAATGTCATCTGCAAAGACGTCAGATGTAATATATGGCTGTGTCAATCATCCATATAGTTTCCTTGGCAACGGCATTCACTTTTTTCCCCTTGACTGAGAACTTTTCCATTTAACTTCAACAAGTTTGCCAAGAGTGAGAAAGAAACGCCACCATTCTGACATACGGCACAACACACACCTTCACAAAACACGCGGCACTAAGCACACTAGGCCGATACTAGCTTTGGTGTAGGAGTGTGTATGAGGTTATCAAACACTGTGCCATCATATCACTCTCTCTCTCACACACACACACACATCATTTCCCCTTTCTGGCCCAGTGCAAAGACAAGGTGCATTGTTCCCCTGAACTCAAAGAGGAAGTGACCTAAGAGCAGGAGTCCGCTGGTTCCTCTTTGAGCATTAAAAGCTCTCAGATGTCTGGCCCCACCGCAGCCCACTTCATGCCCATCAGAGCACCAACGCACCAACCGACCAACTCTCTTTCGCTAGGAGACATCAAGTCTGACGACAGCAGACAACGTGAGTAGCCACTCAAAAGTATCTTTGCTGTTAAGTTTCTCAGCCACAGAGCACACACACACACACACGTGAGTACTGCCTGCTGTTGTATCACTCAGACTTTAAACTGAGTGACTCACTCATTTATATTTCTGGAAGTAGAATGAGAACGCAGCTGTTAGCTGCATGCGTGTGAACATGTGATTCTCAGCTCTTCTGCGGGAGTTGACCACTGTCAGTTAAGAGTTTCTAGTCAATCACAGGGTCATCCCAGAGGAAAGCTGTCTTTGCCCCTGAACTTGGTCGAAGCTCCTCAGAGTAATGTGGGGAGCCTGAGGAGCTTTGAACAGGTCAAGGGTCATGGGCCACACTTCTGCTTCCTAGTAAGAAGCCATGGAAGTCCAACCTTCAGGTGACTACTATAAACTCAGGTGACTTCCATCATACATTCAGTGTCATATATTTTGCGATTAATGTGTGTGTGTGTGTGTGTGTGTGTGTGTGTGTGTGTGTGTGTGTGTGTGTGTGTGTGTGTGTGTGTGTGTGTGTGTGTGTGTGTGTTGTATTAGGAAGTGAGGTTACTAGCGTACCCAGGTAACTTCAGGAGTAACCACTGACCTCAAAAGAACATGTCACTTTTCAAACCATACTGTAGATACTCGTTCCAGTGTTCTGTTAGACATCAGGTGAACGCTCTGAAAGTTACCTGGATAAGCTACAGTAGTAACCTCACTTCTTAGTTCAGCCTTCAGGAGTTGATTTCAATTGTTCCGTCACATTGCGGAGGTAAGTTGTGCCTAAAGGCTCCATATGTGATGCCTTTTTTTCTTGTTTATTATCCTCTTACACTGTACATGTACTGTGCTCCAAGTAAAGCAGCAAGCCAATAAAGACACAGGAATATGAAAAATCAAGCCAAGTTGCATTTATTTACAAAAATATTACTGCCTTGCAAGTTGTCAAGTAATACCAATAAAGTGTGTGTGTGTGTGTGTGTGTGTGTGTGTGTGTGTGTGTGTGTGTGTGTGTGTGTGTGTGCACACGTGTAGGTGGTGGCGGTGGGAGGATCACACATGGGTTTTATTTTTGCACTAACCACAAAGAACAAGAGTTCAGAAACTCTGGGGAGGAAAAAAAAAAGCGGTTGGCATAGGAACTGCTGTCACGGAGACAGAGACACATCTGCAGGGGGGGGTGACCTGTGCCTGCTACCGTGCGTGTCTGTCAAAATGACGGACGCGCGCGGAACATCAGAAACAGCTAGTTCACCAGGGAAGGCAACAAATTGAAAACGGACTATCGCCTACACACAGGACAAGCAGCACATAGACAGACAATACAGCAAACTGCACTAACACCAAGAGGCACAGGCTTCGAGATAAGCGACACAGAACTTTCTAGAACAGTTTGTTTGTTTGTTTGTTTGTTTGATTGACAGAGGGTGATTGTTTTCTGGCTTTTGAAAGAACATCTCCCTGAGCATAGGGCTCTTAAAACTCAATTGTAACAGTAGGCTACTCGCATCAAAATGAGGCAAAAGTGAAAATCTACCACAATGCCTCTTTGCATCGCTTCAAAAGCCACACCTGGTCACGGCCATTTGCTATGCAGCTGAGCGGTGCGGCAACATAGCGTTCACCAGGAATGACCATGATAATGTCTACAGGTCAGGACGGTATAGCGGAGTCAAACCAGACACACAATATTACCGGACAACTAGGGAAAACTAATGTGGTTCACCACATCAAGCAAGCCACATGAAGGTTTGTATGGGTAGATGAGCGAGCAGAGTTCAGGACATGTAACAGCTGTGCCATGCCACCTGCATCTGGGGGCACTCGGTCACGTTCGGCAGAGTAGCGTGCACACACGGTCCTGAGCACTAAATTGTCTGAAGGTGGGTTTTGCCTGGTTAGCCACTGTAATAAAACGGCATTGAATACACTGAAAAAAAAAATCTCTTACAGAGCTGAGATATTCACGGTGCCCCTTACGAGTAAGACATGCTGGTTCTATGCCCTTTTACACGGAGCATAACATATTCTACTGTATGCCCATTTCCATAAGGCTACCTACCGCACTAAAGTCTGGGATGTTACATCTACAGTAGACACAGAGGACTGCTTTAAGAACACCATTAGTACAAGGACAGGTACAGCAGGCAGTCTGGTATACAGTGCCTATAGAAAGTCATCATACCCTTTTGAAATAGTTACTTTTTTTTGTCTTACAGCCTGAAATCAAAACCTATTTTAAAAACAATCTTTTTCAGTTTTATTCACAAATTTAGCTGTACAACATCAAAATAATGAAAAAAAAGTCAACAGTTCTGAAAATTAATAAAAAATTAAAAACTAGAATAACAGGGTTGGAAAAGTCATCATACCCCTGACTTAATACTTTGTAAAGCTTCCTTTTGCTTTCATTACAGCCATCAATCTGTTTGGATATGTCTCTATTATAGCTTTGCACATCTAGATAGGGGAATATTTGCCCAATTTTTTGTGCGGAAATGTTAAAATTTAGTCAAATTCTGTAGGGAATGGCGATGGACTGCTCTCTTCAAGTCAATCCACAGATTTTCTATAGGATTTAAGTCAGGGCTCTGATTTTGCCACTCAAGGATATTCACCATCCTATCCTTAAGCCACTGCTTTGTTCTTTTGGCAGTATGTTTAGGATTATTGTCGTGTTGGAAGGCGAATGACCTCCCTATCCTCAGCTGTCTAGGAGAGGGACGCAGGTTTTCCTCAAGAATGTGGGTGTACTTGGCAGCATCCATTTTCCCTTCTATCCTGACCAATTGCCCAGTCCCCGCTGAAGAGAAACATCCCCAAAACATAATGTTGCCCCCGCCATGCGTCACAGTAGGTATGGTGTGTTTTGGGTGTGTTTGGGTGTGTATACTGTGTTTGGTTAGCGCCTGGAGCTCAGTCCAAAAACTTCAATCTTAGTCTCCAAAAAGTTCGATCTTAGTCTCATCTGACCATAAAAGCTTTTTCCACATGGTAGCAGAATATTCCAGATGTGTTTTTGCACTGAACTCCAAGCGCAATGTTTGGCGAAAACCAACACAGTACACCACCCAAAACACACCATACCTAGTGTGAAGCATGGTGGGGGCAACATTATGTTGTGGGGATGTTTCTCTTCAGCGGGGACTGGGCAATTGGTCAGGATAGAAGGGAAAATGGATGCTGCCAAGTACACCCACATTCTTAAGGAAAACCTGCGTCCCTCTCCTAGACAGCTGAAGATGGGCAGGTCATTCGCCTTCCAACACGACAATGATCCAAAACATACTGCCAAAAGAACAAAGCAGTGGCTTAAGGATAGGATGGTGAATATCCTTGAGTGGCAAAGTCAGAGCCCTGACTTAAATCCTATAGAAAATCTGTGGTTTGACTTGAAGAGAGCAGTCCATCGCCATTCCCTACAGAATTTGACTACATTTTAGCATTTCTGCACGGAAAATTGGGCAAATATTCCCCTATCTAGGTGTGCAAAGCTATAATAGAGACATTTCCAAACAGATTGATGGCTGTAATGAAAGCAAAAGGAAGCTTTACAAAGTATTAAGTCAGGGGTATGATGACTTTTCCAACCCTGTTATTCTAGTTTTTAATTTTTTATTAATTTTCAGAACTGTTGACTTTTTTTTCATTATTTTGATGTTGTACAGCTAAATTTGTAAATAAAACTGGAAAAGATTTTTTTAAAAATGGGTTTTGATTTCAGGCTGTAAGACAAAAAGAGTAACTATTTCAAAAGGGTATGATGACTTTCTATAGGCACTGTATATGGGTTTGTTCATGAGTCACACAGTCACAGTGCTGCCCTGAACTCCAGCAGCTGATGTCAGGTTCGAGTCAGTTCTACGTGCTGGTCAAGTATTAACAAAGTGCTAAATCGCATGGGCAGAAACAAGTACTGTAAGTGCTTTCCTGTCTGTGAGCGTAAAGGAGTTCACTTAGCTTATATCGTGTCATGTTATCAAAGCCTCTGGTTAGAGCTGGTTGAGTATGTATACTAGTAAATGTTTTTAGTCGCATGTTTTAAAAACTGAGGACCTGTTAAAGCTGAGGTTTATTGCATGGCTTTCACTCACTCAAAAAAAAAAAGACATCTTGGAACACATTCTAGAACATTCTAAAATACATTCTATGACGTTCTAGATCTTTTGTTTTCTGTTCTCCCTTCGAGCTCCTCTGGGACCCTCTCAGGTCACCTGAATTCAGCTCATCTGATCAAACGAAATCTTTACACCTTGCTGTGAGTTTGAGTTACTGTGATGGTTGCACTGCACCCCCCCCCCCCCCCCCATGTAAATGCATAGAAGTGTGTGGCTTTGAATGTGTTTGGTATGCGGGGAGCACTTGGCACTTCTGCACCTGATGGAGCACGGGGGGGTCAGAGGTCAAACGAGGAAGGTGTTGGTGGGAGTCCCGTCACACAACCCCTCCCACCGCACCCTCACCTCAGGCGGACCCTAGTCGTCCACGGTGACGTTGCGGAACAGATAGGCCATGGACTCGCCGTTGTGGATGCGCCGGATGGCCTCGGCCAGGATCATGCTCACGTCCACGGTCTTGATCTTTGGACACTGCAGCTTCTGGACCTCGTGGGGCACGGTGTTGGTCACCACCACCTGGGACACGACACGACACGGCACATTCATCACACAGTCAGATCATTACATAACACATAAATCAAGATATAACAGGAGTGTGGGGGGGGGGGGTCACTTGTGCTTCAGCCTGGTTGGTCCTCAGGGAACAGGACACAGGGAACAGTGGGGAGACCCGAGGTCAAACTAGGACCAAGGAGTGGGACCGGAGCACTCGTTACTTTTCAAAGCTTTTAATGGTCCAAAGTGACTAACGTTTCGGCGCCCATGCGTCTTCTTCAGTCACGACATAACAGGCTAATAAGCTGGCATGAAAACAAAGGCGGTATAAACAGCCAGCCAAAAGGGATTCTTCCGAAGGGTCATCATAATAAAGGTTAGGTAACAATGGGGGCACAATAGAGCAAACATTATTAATATTAATAAGGAAAGACCAGAGGGACATTTCCACAAGGAAACTTGAGGACAAATGACGAGGAAAACAATATGCCTCAGAATAGAACTCCAGGGTTTGTCAATTCTGTTTGGCAAGGGCATAAAAAAGATGTTTGCCATAGCCCAGCCAATGTTTATGCTTGAGGGCTACAACTAACCATAACAGCAGCAATATCATGCCTGATTACTCCTAGATCCAGTTGGACTTTGATACTCAGTGCATTCATCCACCTAAGCAAAGCGAGGGAGCCTGAAAGCTCAATTTCCTGGCCGCGCTGCCGGTCATCGACTGTGTCGCGTCGTGCCGCATCTCACCTCGTCGATGGGGGACTCCTCGATGAGCCGCGGCGCGTCGGCGGACAGCAGGCCGTGAGTGGCCATGATGTAGATCTTGTAGGCGCCGCGCTCCTTCAGGATGTCTGCGGCCGCCACAAAGTCCTCCACGTCGTCGATGATGTCGTCCTGGGGAGACGAAGGAAAAGCAGCAATACTTTATATTAAACCATTTTTTTGGTGAATATCAATCTTCATAACAACTTCAATGTCATGAAAATGATAGTAAAAAAAATGTCAACCAAAAAGGCAGTTACTGCCTTTTTGCTTTGTAGGGCAGTATGGGCATAACTTGCGGGCAATCACAGACACCTGTCTGATTTCCAATCACAGACACCTGTTTCTCCATTGGCATCCAGTGACTGCTGCCCCCACCAATAGGGCAGCGCTATTTACGTACATTCTGTTACGTACCGCCCCAATGCGGTATCTAGCTTTCTAATATCTATCGCCCATCCCACATTCGGGTCCACATGCCCACTGGGACTCGGGTTTGAGTCTGGCCCGGGTCACTCCCCGATCCCACCCCATCTCTCTCTCCCACTAACTTCCTGTCAGTCTCTTCACTAAAACTAGAAAAGCACTTAGAGAGCGCAGACCTCCGCCTGCATTGTTCTTCCTACAGTAGGTTGTCATACATTTGAACCTTAACTATTCAGATCGCCGCCACGTGGCCATACCATGCCATTACACCAAGCGAAATACATAAACGCCTCTGGAATCCCAACGGAATTACGGATCATTCCCAAAATGTAATCATTTCTTCCTTGGGTCATTGCTGACCTTCCCTGAAAATGTCATCGAAATCAATCCATTCATCATTTTTTGAGTTATCTTGCTAACGAACAGACAGACAAAGAGACAAACAGACAGACAGACGCCGATCCCCGATGAAAACATATACCTCCCTGGCGGAGGTAAATAAGGAGTCAGCTTTATTGGCCAGGTTTGCATAAACAAACAGGGAATTTGACTCCGGTTATTACTTGCTCTCAAAGTACAACACTAAACAATAAACATAAAAAGAATAAATAAAACAAAAAACAAAAATAAATAAAACAAACAAATAAAAAATAAAAATGACCACAACTTACTACTATGATGGCGATGCGTCCTCCCACATCCCCCACCACAGTGATGGGCGGCTTCTCCTTAGCCATCATTACTGCGAGGGAGACAACACAAATCTGTTATTAACCCCAGGGCTCAGAGAGAGGACACAGAGGGGATTTAATCAGGACAATCAAATCATCTAGAGTAGGCTAGGTAAAATGGGTTCAAATGTTTACGCCTCTCAGGAAAATACACAGAGAGAGATGGAAAGAAATAATTAAATCACCAAGGGTGCTAAAGGTCTGCCACGGGCCTTTGATGCTCGGAGTGAAACTCTAGATAATCTTGCTATGCGTGGGCTAGCTGTGAAGTGTTTAGTTCAAAAAGTGTGCACATCCAAATAAATGCCGGAGCCAAAAAGTCAAGATCTAAAATGAAGTAAAAGGTCCGCACACTTGCTCTCGATTAGTTTGATTTATTAGAATTCAAGTTACGTTTCGAGCCGTGTGGCTCTCCCCCAGTCTGAGGAAGCGCCATACGGCTCGAAGCGTAACTTGAATTCTAATAAATTAAACTAATCGAGAGCTAGTGTGCAGACCTTTTACTTCATCCTAGCTGTGAAGTGTGACACGTTTCAAATGGCTCTGTTGTGAGGCTTGAGACATTTCCCATTTTACCTTTCCTACAGTTACAAGATCACTCAAAGGGGCAAAAATCATTGCAGCTCATGCCATGCAAAAATCAAAATGGCTGCCTTCTACCCAATCAGAGGAGAGGACAAGTTCAATGCTTGCATCACACTTGTGTCTGCTTGGCACAGGTGGGCTGCCCAGACCAGATTCCAGAGACTCGCATAACCACAAGAAACAAAAATCCCAATCTTGTCTTTCAAACAAGACCGACAAGACCAATGACAAAAGGAAGAGAGAGAGAGAGGAAGGAAGGAGGGAGAGAGGGAGGGAGGGAGGGAGGGGAGAAGAGAGAAAATAACACTGATGTCGGGATTCGGTGCTTTTGTGGGGACTGCAGGTCTGTCCTCCAGCACTCAAACAAATGGAGAACAAACAATCACCCCACTCAGCATCAGCATCAGCATCAGCAGCAGCGGGCACCAATCAATCCAGCCTGGACATCCGGAGGCTGATTGGAGGAGCTCGTAAGCACAGGGAAGAGGCTCAAGAGGAGGAGGAGGAGGAGGATGTCGTCAAAAACTCACATGCCTAAAACACATGCCTTCCAATCAAAAAACAGCTCCCCCCCCATCCCCACACACACACGGGTCCATAATGATGCCACCTCCTTTCAGAATATGCATTTTGCTGAGAGCTGCCACCATGCAGTGGTTTGAGTTGTGCTTTCAAGGAAGGCGCAGCGTTAGTATTTAGTCTTTCTTAAAAGGAGGGCGAGATGCACGGCCAGGCCCCAGACCTCGGGCCAGGGGAAGCAGCTGGGTTGGGCTGCACTGCCTGATGCAAGATTCAGTTAGAGGCTGCGCGCAAAGAATGGAGAAAAGAACATGGCGAAAATAAAAATGACAAAAGCGCAAGGAAAAAGGGCTGATATGATTATGTACGAAATACTGGCAAATTTAGCTATAATCTGCAGCTCGATGAAATACAATGACAATGTGATACTCCCACCATGAAGATACAAATGCCATTTTATTGCTAGATTTGTTTTAGGCAATGTGTTTCCACGACCACATTGTTGCCAGCAGAGATTTCAACAAAGGACAGACAAGAAAGGGCATGATGTATTGATCAACGAGATGAACCCGGGATTGGAGAACGAAAGAGAAAAAGAAATGTATACTGACATGATGTGATGATCTCATTTCTCGAGAGATGACCGATTTTATGGGTGTGAAAACAGAAGCACTTCAGGAAGGGCTTTCAATACATTTCCACAGCGCTCTGAGAACACTTCCTCACTGTCTGCACAAAGAATTTGTTTTCTTTATGATTGCTGCTGTATTATGAATATGATTGTATGTTGCGTATGATTCGTTTTTTTGGCTAAATTTAACATGGCATCTGACAACAAACCAATTAACACTTCCTATAAACTGCTACAAACAAGCTAGATAGCGGCTCGTTATCGTCTGCGGTCTGGCATATACCTATACATAACAGACAGGTAGTACTTCAGAAGACTGGGGAACAGGTGTTGAGAGCCCTCGGTCCAGGCATGCACGCACTGAGGAACCACTGTGGGGTGGTCACCGCAGTGATCGGAGCCAAAGGGAGTTATCGTTCGTACTTGGGAGCTCTATGCCAGGGAAGGGCGCTTGTTGCTTGCCTATTGTCAACAAATAAAAGACTATGTTAAAAACACACAAACTTAACGCAGACTGGATACAACAGAGAGCAATGGCAAGACTTGGAAACCCATTTTAGTCAAATGCATGCTGTGCTTATAAGTCAGTTAAAGAAGGCTTTAAAGTCAAGTTTCCAATACGGATTGTCCAAGTCCTGCATCACAAAAGAATGAAAGAAAAGAAAAAAAAAGAAAAACACACATGTATAAACGTTTGTTGACAGCCTAACGCCTGTTGACTATTATCATTGTTATTCTCAAACAAGTGCCAAGGTCACACTCAAGATCAGCTTGCAATCCATTCAAAATTCAAACTGAAATGCTGTTCACACATCTCTACTTTCTACAATGAGAAGTCATTAGACATAACCTTACAAACCAAACTCAGATATAGTGAGGTAGGCAAGGTGTTGTAGTTTTAAAATGAAAGTGTGTTAGGGCTTAAAATAGGTCCCTTTCCGTACATTGCTGTTAGTATTGCAAGAGGAAACAAAAAAAAAACCCATTTGAAGATCTTGCCTTCATTTAGGGAGGAGTCTGTGGCAGAGGCAGAAATAAGACAGGATGGCAGGACAGTTGCTGGGGGAGGGAAGGAGAGAAAGAGAAAGAGCAAGAAAGAGATAGGGGCAAAGGCAGAACTGGTCACAGAACAGCAGCTGACCACATTTTGCGGAGGAGAGGGTCTCGCGGCTGGGTTTCTCCGAGAAAGGCCACCCGTTTGTTTTCAAGAAATGAGTATCCCTTTTCTTAAATAAAAAAAAAAGATATATACACACTGAGTCTCTGAGGAATGAATTAAAATGAGCTCCCATCCGTTACCCAGGGCTGAAAACTGCAGACAACAGAAACAGAGAGCTCACAACAATGGCCTGGAGAATCAGAGAGAGAATGTGAGGGTGTGATGAACAAACCAAGAGCGAGAGAGAGAGAGAGAGAGAGAGAGAGAGAGAGAGAGAGAGAGCAGGAGACATAGAGAGGAAGAGAGAGAGATAGGAAGGGTGGGAGAGGGCTGGCTGTGGTCTTACATGGCAGTTCGAGCCCGGGGTGTCCAGAGGTGTTGCGCACACAGGGCGGCGAGTGGCGTCCATCCGCCATGTCCGACTCGGCACACTGGGCCTCTCCGTGTATGACGGCCAGCCCGAGACGGAGCCTCTCTGCATACGACTGAGCTCTGTGTTCAACGCAGAGAGCGCAGACAGGTAACATGGACACTTAGCCGACCGGGCACCGCACCCACAGCATGCACAGTACAGAGTAACTACACTCTTACTACACTGCGTTCACATTGAGGGGACTAAAATAAAATAAAACAACATGAACCGCAGGAGGACTGAGACATGCGAGTGAAGCACCAGCAGCTGATTCAAGTTACCTTTTGGCTGCAGATGGCGACTTTGCAACAATGATGGCATTCCTGTAGTCCGGAATCTGTCGAGAGAACAGAAAGCATTCAGGTTAAGATCGAACGGTAAAACTGAACACTGGTGCCACCTGCTGTCCACTTCATGACAGACCTCACTGAGGAAATCTTGCAGTGTGGGTGTTGAACTCAGCCTGGAAATCCAGACCCAAATCTAGAAAGATTGAGGGTCTGGCGATCAGCAATGAAAATGGCCCAACTCAAGGGGCAGCACCAAGCATGCATTTGAAAATATAACTGCACACAACTGGATAACACTACGACCAGTGTTTACTGACTGATTCTGAGCTTCAGTGTTGCAGCGTTATCGTCATCTGTTTGCTCGCCTCTGACCTGTCTATTATATCAGGTGCAGCTTGTCTCCAAGAGCATGACTAATGAGTATTACTGATTGCTAGAGTGACTCACTGAGCAAATTCAAATTGTGCTCTCGCGAGAACTCTGGATTTCCAGGGTATGTTAAACTGACATTATGTGCAAATAAATTTGGTATTTCCAAGCATTGAAGCCAGAGCTCTTTGTCCAGCTGAGCATTCACACTTCAACTGAAAGTCCAGGGCGTTACTGACCTCTTCCTGGATGTACTGCAGCAGGAACGGTGAGGCGCGCAGGTTGTCCACGGGGAAGCCGAAGAAGCCTTGGATCTCTTTTTGGTGGAGGTCCATGGTGATGATGTGAGTTAAACCTGGGTTGAAGCACAGACAGAACTTAGTTCTCAGTTCATCCAGAGAAAAAAAAAGGGATGCCGCTGTAGACGGGGTAAATCCAGTTCAATCTCCCAGCGATTGGATTTTGCCCTGCAGCTCAGGGTGGAAACATGCACATTTCTCTCTCCTGATTCTGCTCAAATTTGCGGGGACCACAACATCATCACAAACTGGCTTATCCACCTGGCTCAACCGGAGTGTTGGTCTGACTGGATGAATGACTATCCAAGCATACAGAGTCATTTCAAATACTGTACAGCGCAGACTCCCCAGACTGATGATCAATCACAAAAAATGATTAAAAGAGAGGAGACATACACTCACCTGCTTTGGCGAGCATGGATGCTAACAGTTTGCACACAATAGATCCCCTCTTTCTCATTTTGCACTGCTTGCTGTAGGGGAAGTACGGGATGACGCCAATGATGTTCTTTGCACAGGAGGTCTTGAGGGCATACGCCATGACCAGGAGCTCCATAATGGCTGTGTTGACATCTCTGACAGGTTGTAGAAAATGAGTAGCAAATGAAGTCTAGTGTACAATGGAAAACAACTAAACATACTGTATGTCAAACTTCCCACACTGCAAAAGCATACAGTAGAAGAGGGAGGAGGATGGAGTATGGGGGAAAGGAGGGGAGAGAGGAGGGCTAAAAATATCCTTTTACGATCTGTCAAGTTAAAGGTCTGAGCCATGTGTGTTATTGAGTTATTGGTGTGTGTGTGTGTGTGTGTGTGTGTGTGTGTGTGTGTGTGTGTGTGTGTGTGTGTGTGTGTGTGTGTGTGTGTGTGTGTGTGTGTGTGTGTGTGTGTGTGTGTTTGCGACTGTTATGACAAACAACCTGCTGCTGGGGTAATCTAGGTCTGTACCTGGGAATGGTCTGGATGATAAAGATGGTTTGACCTCGTACAGACTCCTTCACATCCACCCGTGTCTCTGTCAAGGTAAAAGACACATTGTTATAATCGCAATATAAGACACGACAACGCTTTATTTGCGGATTACAAAACACGACAACGCTTTATTTGTGGATTAAAACTCACCTCTGTTGGACTCTTGATAAACAACGGATTTCCCCAACTCAACTCCAAGTCGTCTGAGAGAAAACCATAATCAGTTACGCTGATTCATGCATAAATAAGATACAATAACAAATGTTTTGACCAGATACAGTCAAGTACTATGAACACAAATAGCAGCCAACATTTCAATACGAAATGTCCATAGTGAATAACAACACTGACTATCCCTGAACACGAAAAAATCCATATTGCAGGTCCTGTCACTGAAAACATGTTGGCTAATAGTGTTTCCAAGCGTATGTTATCTATCTGAGAGCTAACAAGCTAGCAAAGCAATAGAAGTTCATCTGGTCAGTTGTTGCATTCATATTGGGCACAAATGCCATGTTTCATACAAAACTTACTCAGTAATTTTCTTGGCTAACTCCGTGCATGCCGCCGTGGAGTTAGCAGAAAAGACGCGATATCCACTTTTTGGAACGTTCATACTTGACAGGGCATGGAAATTTCACAGATCACACCAGAGTTTCAACGCAGCTTGCTAGATACACGAATAACAGTTAGTTAGCTATATAGCTAACCTGCCGTTGGAGTGATGTTAGCTAGCTTGCTAGCATAGGCAAACAGCTTGTAAAATGACTGAATGAGACAAACGTTAGCTGCGTGGGTAGCTAACGGGTAATTAATAAAACATTCAACCGTAACGTACTAGATGCAAAATGATTTATAAAAACGTCACATTAGGTAACACAGTAAGTTCGTCTACACAAACAATACCATCAAATAAGTTGACAGCCGTTCATCTGTTTATTGCCTAACTACCAGTAACGCTAGTAGCTATGATACCTCAAGACTGGAGGCACGCATACATACAGACGGCATCTCGTCATAATCGTGGTTACCGCCCCCAGTTACCGTGTTAACCATGGCTGAAACATCCCCCGTGGGGGAAAACATTTGTGTTCTGCTAGCGAGTTAGCCCCATTGACTTTCATGTGTGATGTTAGCATGTTTTCCCCCACAGAGGGGGCGGCAACCTTCTAACCGTCTGTATCTATGGGATTGTGGATGCGGAAGGTGAGCAAGAGGCTGATTTATGCATTATGGTAGCGTTACTTTTCACCATATTATTTATGTATCGAATTAAATAGCCCACTGTTGTGAGGATCCTAACAGGCATAATAATGTTACTGAGAAATAATAATAATAAAAAATAGTTTCAAATAGGAAAACACAAAAATAAATAACCATTGAGCTATAACAAGACTATTATAATTTAAGGTTTTTGCACTTCTTTCACATTAAGAAAAAAACATAATACACCGCAAAATATTTTATTTACAATTTATGAAGGCTTCATTAAAAATCCTCTACGATAAGATTTCCCATGGCGCTACGACTACGTCATTTCCTTCTGCACAACTCTACAACTCCTGGCTCACAGACCTAAAAGAAAGTCGTGGCTGAGAGCTGGTCTGGGATCAGTCTCTATTTTGACATGTAAGACTACCCGTGAGAAAAAAACGGGTATTTGTTGGCCTCAGATCAGAGGTTTGTATGCTGATTCTGCACAACGATTCACGTTGTGTAAAGTATTCACTTCCGCATTAACTGTGTCCGTGCAACTGCACATCACTACAATGAGGCTTGCTGTGGCAGTCAGTGGCCGGGCTCTAAAATGTTTACCGCAGATGTTTTCTCCCGTTACTTCACTGAGAGGTTTGAGAACACACACAGTCTGCCGGTACGCTATTCATGTGACTGCACGGACTTTTTCAGCGTGTACCAATATCACGCTCTTGAGAACACACCAACCGGTAGGTCATTCAGTTCTGCCATTTAACGTTAGCTGCGTTAGCAGGCAATCATGATTCGCTTCATTTGCATCTAAAATTGACAGGATTTGTAAAATGAATATTGACTAATGTTATGATTTGGTCTGCTCATCTAGATTTCATCGTTGACGTGTAGAACGTTGGGATATGTATGTAACACAAGAACATTCGCTTCGATGCCTCCACCGCCCCCACGTGGTGGCAAGAAGAATGAGGTGTGTTCAAAAATGACAGTAGTTAGAAAGAATGATAACAGTTATATACAGTCTGTGTAGACTCTAAATCTTAAGGTAAAAAAGACTGGCCAAAACCTATAAAGTTGTACTTAACTTGCTTACACTTGAGGATAAGTTAAGTTGTATTATTGTACATGCATGCTGTCTTTTTAAATGGTCATTTTGCCTTGGCAGATGAATATGATCATTTGCCCCCTCACAGTTATCCCTGTGTTTTGTTTGTTAACAGCCAGTGACTTGGAAATCCTTAGTAGTGACATTTGCCATTGGTGGAGCTATGCTTGGGGTGATGAAAATATTCAAGAAAGAAAAAGAAGAATGTAAGCAGTTTGTGCAAATGCATTGACATCATAACAAATGAGCATGGAGAGCCTGTTAATCAGCACATTTGTGATTGGTCTGTTCGAGCTCAGGGCTTAGGCAATACTTTGAATGCTCTGAATTGAATTTTATTGTGCAGCATTAGAGAGAGAAAGGACAAGGTCAGTGGGGAAGGCAGCTCTGGGAGGTCCGTTCTCTCTCATCGACCACAACAACAAGCCATGCAAGAGTGAGGATTTCCTTGGTCAGTGGGTTCTCCTCTACTTCGGCTTCACTCATTGTCCAGACATTTGTCCAGATGAAATTGAGAAAATGATTGAGGTCGTGGATGAAATCGGTAAGTTACCTAGTTTGTCATTGAGGTGCAATACGTTGTGTTTGTGTTTGACGTGTTCATTTAATCTCAGAGAGTTTCACGGTGCATTATGGATTGTGAACTCAGGTCATGTTGGACCGCAAGTTACTAAAATAAAGTCAGGTTATGGGATGTATTTATGAAGGAGCGTGTATACTTTGTCTTAGACAGGATAAAGTCTCTTCCCAACGTGACGCCAATCCTCATCACAATCGACCCAGAGAGAGATACTGCCGAGGCTATGTCTGCGTATGTGAAAGGTACAGTACACTCAAACCCCATTAACATTTTCAGCCCTTTTGAGTGACTTAACATGGAAACCTGTTTTGTTTTCAGTATAAAATATTTTGTGTTATACAATTAGTGTATTCCTGTGTAGTGCTGCTGGCATTATTATGATGTTGATTTTCTTTATTAAAATAATGCTAGTGAATATGTTTTGTTCTGAATCAAATCAGTCACTGATGCTAGCCATTGATGGAATGCAGCACACATAGTAGTTGTGAATTAACATACTTCTTTGTTTTGTTTTTTCTTCTCTAGAATTTTCTCCAAAGCTCATTGGTTTAACAGGTGCAACTGCACAAATTGATCAGGTTTCTCGAGCCTATCGAGTGTACTACAGCCAGGGACCAAAAGATGAAGACAACGACTACATAGTGAGTGGATGATTCTCACATCAGTAATGCCTGCTCCAACATGAAATCATAATAACACATTCCAGTTCAAATGTGCGAAAACTGACATCCATTAGACTTGACACCTAACTGCTGTGTCTGCCTTTTCTTCTCACAGGTTGATCACACAATTATCATGTACTTGGTTGGTCCCGACGGTGACTTTTTGGAGTATTTTGGACAGAACAAGAAGAATACGGAGATTTCAGCTTCCATTGCTTCACACATGCGGAAGTATCGGCAGAATAAGTAGGACTATGCTAAATGTACTGTCCTGCTGGATGATGGCTCAAAAAATGCACTGCTAATCGAACACAGGCTGTCTGTGCCTCGATCGAACTTGGGGTTGCTGGGTTTTTTTGTTTCTTTTTTGCTTTTTGCGTTTTTTTTTGTTGTTGTTGTTGTTAAGATTAAGTATTTATGAGCAATACTTTATATTTGTGATTTCTCAAAGAAACAGTCAGAGCTATACATATATTCTTTTGATTGCTGAAGTCAGTTTTTTGATTGTTGAGTTTACCATCATCTGCTTTTGTTCCGCATTCAATAAAATAAATCATTTTTTTCCAGATTAAAAGATATTGTGAATTTAATTGTTTTAAACAGTAAAGCAAATCATCACTCTCTTTTTATTCTCTACACACACTGCCAGTCATGTAGGATGTGATGAACACATTTTCATATCCATTTTTGAAACATTTTGATATTTCTGTAACAACGACTATCTTACATTTGCTCTCGTTTCCTTCTCTGGCTTGTTATCAGAGTTGGGATGTAAGCAGACAGCTCATTATAGTCTGACCATTTCCTTAGGGTAACCACTTCTAACAATAAATACATTTATAATACAAATACAAATATGTTTTATATTTCCCTTATTATACGGGTCTTCACATTAGGCACCTCTCTTTTCATGACATTTCAGATGCACTACATGAGCAATAATTTTACACTTACAAACTTAACACATAAGATTTACCAAATAATCTTTGAGCTCAGCACTCCTCAGACTAAGTCATGACTTTGATTCATCAAATGTTCTTTTTAATTTATTATGACCTGCATTTGATAATCAATATCAGCTTGTTAACCCTCTTTGATGCCCACTATACTGTTTCCTGCTGGTCGTCCCCTGTGACCAATGGCTCGGGAGACACACCGCGGTGTCTTTATTCCTAGGCTGCCCGGTCGCCCCGTCTCCTGAACCCCTAATCCTGGGCAAATGCGTCCACCCTCAGATCTGTCCTCCAGCAGGGCCTGGGGCCAGACATGTCCTCTCCCTCCACTCCCCTGCCCAGTCCAGCCCCCCACTCCCCTCACGATGAAACAGCTCATAGGGATTCAGCTGCTGCCTCCACCAGTTGCCGCAGGCGTGACCTTGAGTCCTTACACCTTGTCTGGTAACGATGGGGGATGCCCTGTATGCCAATCTCAAGCAGAAGATGTCAGCACAGGGTCTTTTGTACCCTGTCCAGTTGTGTGTGTGTGTGTGTGTGTGTGTG
Source organism: Sardina pilchardus (assembly GCF_963854185.1). Lineage (NCBI taxonomy): Eukaryota > Metazoa > Chordata > Actinopteri > Clupeiformes > Clupeidae > Sardina > Sardina pilchardus. The sequence continues at coordinate 37,824,892 of NC_084996.1, forward strand.
TGTGTGTGTGTGTGTGTGTGTGTGTGTGTGTGTGTCAGTGTCTGATTAAACCTGCAGCTGTCACCATCTGATCACTTGACATTTATGATCTATTAGCATAATCAGCAATGATGTGATGTGCCAGAAGTGATGTGTCATCATCCTTGAGATAGCCATGTGCTCCTTTATGAATGGGAATAACTGCTCTTCATTAAGGCCTTAGTATTGTGGGTGTGTTTGTATTGTGCTTGTGCTAGTTACGCTGCGAACATATTCACATTTGAAAAAGGAAAATTGGCTTGGCGTGTATACTATTCATAGTGCCATAGGCAATATTCAGTTGGGACGGCATAATGAGGCACCATTGATTTCAAAAATAGTAATACTGTAGCTTTTGTATTTGTTTTCTTTTAACAAATATTAACACTGTCCTTGTACCAAATATCTCTAACATAAGAGGAGGTAATTGTCATGTGTGGAACATAATGTATTGTGTTCAGGGGCTTCATTTACATTCTAATGGTTGCGTTGGCTGCAAAACAATTTATATGTACTCTGATGTATGGAGGAAATGTACGATGAATCTAGGTAGGCTATTACTATGTAGTCTGTCTAAATGCAGCTTGTCTTATCAAACCTCAAGCAAAGCATGTATGAACATCATCCACAACTATGTGAGCTATGCGGCGATATCTCAGTATATTATTAGCTGCATTGCTCAAATGCCCCCAATTACTCCTTAACGTGGTACTGACCAAAGCTGTTTGGCAGCAAAGCTTCTCATCAATAACTGGCTACAGGGAACCTCACACAGAGCGTACATGAAACACATTCTTGCGTCAAATTGTCCTGAGTGTTTAAAGCACACTAATATGAATCCATTTAAAGGATTTCAGACAAGATCTGGCGGAGATTTTTTGGATCCATGTTCAACCCCATAAATCCATGCAATCAATGCAGCATGACAAATGGAGGTCTGGGATTTCCGTCTGTCTGTAACTATGTCTACTGTGTCTAACTGTTTAGTACTGCACATGACTAGTAGGTTTACAGCAGTCTCATATTCTTGAATTTGTCTAGGTAAACTGACTTTACTTCAGTTCACTCCTTATCTCTTACCGAGATCCCTTACTCTCTTACTCTTAAACATACTGATTATTTTCAAATTGTTCAATGCACTGAAGCAGTTTGTTTTCAAAAGTTTTTTTGTGGAAAAGCCGATGCGAGGAACAGAGAGTTCACTCTTCCATGTATACAGTATTGGTGTAAAGCTGAATGAAGAGCTTGCTCTTCCATATATTTCAATAGTTCACAGCTGAATGGAGGGATCCCAGAGGAGAGAGATGGAATACGACTGGAGGAGTCTAGTGCTGCCATGGTACCTTGGCATGCGCTAAAACGGTGCCCGTCACTCTTTGCCCACTTCCACATGATCCCCCGTCACCAGACAGACCCTGGTGCCACCGATCCGCAGACAGCGCAGGCACCGCCACCGCCCCGGCAGACCTAATCTTCCCTGAGCCAAGAAAATGAGCAAATCAAGAGCCACCAAAAGCCTGTCTAATCTGCCATCATTGCTTTTTAATGGACTGGGCCGAGGATTAGAGTGAAAACATTTAAAAGGTGACACAATGAAGCCGTGGATAGACATTTCAAAGCATAAAATGGACATAGTTGACCGCTCCAAAAGTGATCCTCCCTCCACCACCACCACCACCACCACCACTACCACCACCCCAAAGCCAGATTTGATCATTGCCCGAATAAGGAGCTGCCCATTGGGGAAAAGCCCCCTGAAACCTGCCCCCTTTATAAAAGCTGTCAAAGTCTTGTTAGCACGATGACAGAGGGGGTGACAGGAATGCGATTGTGTTCACAACGAACAAGACAATAGAGCTGGTGCAGTTTCCTGCTTCTGTGAGTAGCACACGGGGAGAAGGACGCCTTCAGTGGGATACCTCAAAGACACACCCTTGGGTGCCCCATTTCTGCATACTGATTAGCTAAAGGTAAGCTTTAATGGAAATGACTTATCCTTGACCAACTTTCTTATATTTGCTGTGTCCATATATAAGGTACTGCATTTTTAATTGTCGTAAATTTATTTGAAAGTATTTGAATACATTGTGGTGGCTGACTGTCATTATACAGCTTTTTCAAGATGAGCGACAACGATTTGGAAATCTTTGGGGAGGCTGCGCCGTACCTGCGCAAGTCTGAGAGGGAGAGGATTGCGTCTCAGAACAAGCTGTTTGACGCCAAAACCTCCTGCTATGTGGCCGACCCCAAGGTGGAGTACGTCAAGGGGAAGATCCTGAGCCAGGACAGCTCCAAGGTCACCGTGGAGACCGAGGATGGAAGGGTAGGTAGTCGTCTCATCTCACCTAGATGCCTTGATGCATCGTCATGGCACCAATTAATTAACACTTGACATTTATGCATGTAAAATGTACTGATGAGCATATATGAATATGATAATCATTCTATTATTTCACAACTGAGAAATTTTAAAAGCATACATCAATCATCATTATACTGTCACATCTTATTTTGTCCCTTGAAGATATTTGATTTCTCAGTGAAGTGATAGGACTTAACGGACTACCTTTGCCACGTGTATTTAACCAAACTGTTTAACATTGGCTATATGCAACAGGTCGTCATGGTTAAGCCAGATGAAATCAGGCCCATGAATCCACCCAAGTTTGACAAGATTGAGGACATGGCCATGCTGACCCATCTTCACGAGCCGGCCGTCCTGTTCAACTTGAAGGAACGCTACGCTGCCTGGATGATTTATGTAACCAAAGCCACTGCACACACGCACACACACACACTCATATTTTAGCATTCATATTTAGTAGCATTTATATTGATTTACCACAACCATCCCCTGCACAGAACTTTTGTATCGGTCCTTCCTCCAAGCATAGTTCCTTTATATCAGTGTAATTACAAGACTGTTTTGCTTTACAGAGTATGTATGTCCCCATTCTCTTTGGTCCCTGCATGGTAAAACAATTGATGACCCTTAATGAATGAATTAATGAATGAATTAATTAATGCAGCTCTCTTGAGAAGGGACACTTATATATTTGATTGTTTTGAGCTTGTCTTGATGAGTTTTAACAGCCCCTCGCTTCCTTGCAGACCTACTCTGGGCTGTTCTGTGTGACTGTGAACCCCTACAAGTGGCTTCCAGTCTACAACCCAGAGGTGGTGGCTGGCTACCGTGGCAAGAAGAGACAGGAAGTTCCGCCCCATATTTTCTCCATTTCTGACAATGCTTACCAGTTCATGCTCACAGGTATGCCCAAACAACATGTTATGGTGTTGCACAAATGCACAGAAGAGAATTTGGAGAAGTTTGATGTGTGATGTACTGTACTAAGTTATCGCTCTATAAATGGGGAACAAAGTGTCTCAGACTGAACCAGCAAACAAATTTGTTGCCACAGATTTCTGGGAGCGAAAGATGCCATTTGATTGTCAGCTAAGCTCAATTATCAACAACATTTAACATTTAAATCACAGACTCTGAATTTAATGTAAATTGTAAATGCCATCGACTTTACATATACATACCAGTACACAAATCGACCCACATAATGTTCTCTTGTAGAACTGTCCACTGTTTCCTCAAGGGATAAACTGAAAACAAACAAAAAAATAATGATCTGCATGTGTACACCAGTAATCTCTTTTTTTCTTTCAGACCGTGAGAACCAGTCCATTCTGATTACGTATGTTCCAACTGAATACTGTTGATTATTATTTTTTATTAATTATTACACACCCTCACGTCTTTGTTTTGTGTAATTATGTAATTACTGTATCTGTTTATGGTTTGAACAATAGCGGAGAATCTGGTGCAGGAAAGACTGTGAACACAAAACGCGTCATCCAGTACTTTGCAACAATTGCATCTGTTGGAGACATGAACAAGAAAAAAGAGCAAGGTGGCAAAATGCAGGTACAAAATGAATCATGTTTTTTCCCCCTGCACTTCCCAATGCTCAAAAATGAGTCTGCGAGCAGACTGTGAATTTGTGACCTTTTCTCTGGTGCTTCAATCACTAATACAGGGCACACTGGAGGATCAAATCATCCAGGCCAACCCTCTTCTTGAGGCTTTTGGGAACGCCAAAACCGTGAGGAATGACAACTCCTCTCGCTTCGTGAGTGTCCTAATTGGGTCAATCATAAACTCATCAGTATAATCCCAAAGACTGTTTGAGCGATTAAAGGAAAGATTAACATTTTATGATTTTAGGGCAAATTCATCCGAATCCACTTTGGAACGAAGGGGAAGCTGGCGTCAGCCGACATTGAGACATGTGAGGCATTTCATACTGATTTAGATACTGCATTTGATACTTTTTGTTATTAGTGGTATTATTCTGATTCCATTGCCTGTTGTTTTCTGAAATTGTTTGTTTGATTGATTGAGTGTTTTATTGTTGATTTTGTAAGGTGACCTTGAGTGTCGAGAAAGCCGTCCATTAATAAAATGCATTATTATCATTATTGTTATTATTATTATTATTATTATTATTATTATTATTATGTACCAGTATTGAAGCAATTTTATGATATAATTTTATATGAACACACCACTAAAATAGATTGGTGATATATTCACTGATGTACATGCTCTCTTCCTCAGACCTTCTGGAAAAATCCAGAGTTACGTTTCAGCTGCCTGCAGAGAGAAGCTACCACATCTACTATCAGATTCTGTCGAATAAAAAGCCAGAATTAATTGGTTGGCATTGAATATGAAACTTTTCCACAACCGTACTCATTTTGAACATTGGCATACTTGATTGGGCACCTGTCTTACAAAATATACTCTTCTGTTGTTTTCCTCAGAGATTATGCTTCTCACCACAAATCCGTACGACTACCCATACATCAGCCAGGGCGAGATCACAGTGCAGAGCATTGATGACACAGAGGAATTAATGGCCACAGATGTAAGAGAGTCATTCAAACAGTCTCTCAGTTAGACTGATGTCTTTCATTCTTTGTTCATTTGCTGGGGATAAATAGACAAATATATCCAGAGGTGTGATCCACAACATGCCTTCTCTTCCCACTTACAGAATGCCATTGACATCCTGGGTTTCAACACAGAAGAAAAATGTGGGATATACAAGCTTACAGGGGCAGTCATGCACCATGGCAACATGAAGTTCAAGCAGAAACAGAGGGAAGAGCAGGCTGAACCTGACGGCACCGAGGGTACAAGAAGCCATCTTTTCAAGCTATTGGATCAATGGTCCATGAAGTGATTTTCAAATATTTGATTTCCCTTTTGCTCATGATTCATTGTTTGCTACCCAGTGGCTGACAAAGTCGCCTACCTCATGGGCCTGAACTCTGCCGACCTGCTCAAAGCTCTGTGCTACCCCAGGGTCAAGGTGGGAAATGAGTATGTCACCAAGGGTCAGACTGTCCAACAGGTACTGGCACACACACATTTTCCAAATAAAAATTTAGCAAATTTAGTATACTGGTATATTTAATGAATATATTAAATGTATATTTAAGGAAATAAGTATAATTTAGTATATTTAATCAATCACTTTTCCTCATTTTCTTGAAGGTGAATAATTCCGTGGGTGGGCTTTCAAAAGCTGTGTACGAAAAGCTCTTCTTTTGGATGGTGACCCGGATCAATCAGCAGCTGGACACCAAACTATCTCGGCAACATTTCATTGGAGTGCTGGACATTGCAGGATTTGAAATCTTTGAAGTGAGCCCCATCCCAGCCTCTAATCACACACTAATCACGGGCACAGGCGTGAAGGAATACGTTTACCTCACTACTCTCTGACTCTTTTAACATCTGTCATCTCAAACAGATGAACAGCTTGGAGCAGCTCTGCATCAACTTCACTAATGAGAAACTGCAACAGTTTTTCAACCACCACATGTTTGTGCTGGAGCAAGAGGAGTACAAGAAGGAAGGGATCGAGTGGGAGTTCATAGACTTCGGGATGGATCTGGCTGCCTGCATTGAGCTTATTGAGAAGGTAATGTAAAACAGACGACATTATGGGAAGTAATTACAAATAACCATGACCCACTCTTAAAAAAAGGGGGTTCTTGGGGGTGCTATATTGAACCATGCAGGCTTTGAAGAACCATTTAAGGCTGCCATACATTAAGCATGCAATAGAACCATTTGTGGTTCTAGCACATTTCTTTCTAAGAGTACAGTATATGAGATTGTCTCCTTGTGTAACAAAGATGTGTGACAACATGACATTTTCTCCATAGCCAATGGGAATCTTCTCCATCTTGGAAGAGGAGTGTATGTTTCCAAAGGCCACAGACACCTCCTTTAAAAACAAGCTGTACGATCAGCACTCTGGTAAGAACAACAACTTCCAGAAGCCCAAGCCAGCCAAAGGCAAGGTGGAGGCCCACTTCTCCCTGGTGCACTACGCCGGCACGGTGGATTATAACATCAGCGGCTGGCTGGAGAAGAACAAAGACCCGCTGAATGACACGGTGGTGCAGCTGTACCAGAAGGCTGCTGTCAAACTGCTGTCACAGCTCTTTGTCACGTATGCTGCGGCTGATGGTGAGTCAGTGAACAGCCTCTGGAACTCATCCATGTAGCTAGCTATCTCTCTCTCTCTCTCTCTCTCTCTCTCTCATACATGTCCATTGTTTCCTCCCTCACTGTAGTGGACGGTGGAGGCTTTAAAAAAGGCGGGAAGAAGAAAGGCTCGTCTTTCCAGACGGTTTCCGCACTTTTCAGGGTAACCTCAGTAGTACAGTTTTTACACCCTTGCTTGACAATGACATGCCAATGATGACAATGGCTGAGTATTGCTCATTAAACTTCCTAAGGGGTATTGAACTGCACAGGGTGTAGGCTACAATGGCGGACATAATACCTATGCTGTGTTTGCAGGAAAATCTAAATAAGCTCATGAACAACTTAAGGTCCACTCATCCCCACTTTGTCCGCTGTATCATTCCCAATGAGACAAAGACACCAGGTAAGACATGGCTCCTGTAATCCATACAATGTGACAAGGATGAATTAAACATTGAGAAACTAACCTGCCCACGGTTTATAATATGTAAAAAAAAAAAAAAAAACAGAAAGAACATTTCTGTTTTCAGTGTTCACTGTTCTAGATTCAGTGGATGTTTTTAATTGGACAACGTTTTGGTTGTGCAGCCTTTTTCAAGTAGCAAGAGTGTGTGGTTTCTTCCTTTTCTATTCCATAATCTCTATCCATGACCAGCACCTTGCTTAGAAGTATTCACAGTGTGCGTTCGCTCTTCCCAACAAACTCTCATTTAAAGGTGCCATGGAAAACAGCCTCGTCCTGCACCAACTGCGCTGTAACGGGGTGCTGGAAGGCATCAGGATCTGCCGGAAGGGCTTCCCCAGCAGAGTCCTCTATGGAGATTTCAAGCAGAGGTACAATACATCTTATCACCTGACATGGTTAATCAAAGCATATCCAATCATAATGACCCATATGAGGTTGAAGTACCACTGGATGTTCCATTTCAACAGGTACCGGATCCTGAATGCAAGTGCGATTCCAGAGGGACAGTACATTGACAGCAAAAAGGCCTCCGAGAAATTACTGTCCTCGATCGAAGTGGATCATAACCAGTATAAATTTGGACATACAAAGGTAGCATTAGATTGAGAAAGTGTTAGAAATTTCTGATGCCACTGGTCATGCAACATAGAAGCAACTTTGTGACAACTTTGTCACTGTGGCGGACAACTGCTGATGTTTAAGACTTGGTTATGTCAGTCTTTTGGCAGAGAGTTCAAGGGAAGTGTGATGATGAAGTATTTCCTGGGTACTGAGGAGCTTGGGGTTGACATGAAAGGTGACCATGCACTGTGATGATCTGTGATGACCGGTGATGAGCTGTGTCTCTGCGTAGGTGTTCTTCAAAGCCGGGCTGTTGGGGGTGCTGGAGGAGATGCGAGACGAGCGACTAGCGGTGCTAATGACCCGCATCCAGGCCGTTTCCAGAGGTTACGTCTCCAGGCTCAAGTTCAAAGATATGACCATGAAAAGGTAGCCTGGCTAGCGCCTACCACTTCTCAAATGAGACGTGGTCTGGCAACCAGATGTTAATTTTCTCGTATTTGAAAAAATGCCCAGATCCGTTCATTGGGCGCCACGGATGTCTATCAAATGCGTCTGTGCATAGCTCATCATGGTCTTGCTTTCCCCCCTATTCTGTGATTGGTCCCCTATCTCAATCAAAAATGAGGGCGGTAGTTTCCGGACTGCCTTAGCAGCGTGAATGAAATCACCGTGCAAGGCAGGATGGGAACACCCAGGCTAATGAAAAGATCTAAGCTGAGACACTGACAAAGAAAACACTGTGGTTTACTTTTTTTATATAGAAAATGGACAGATATATATAGAGAGAGTCACAGTGGCCACAACAACAATACATCACTCTGTTCTAATAGTCAGTATTAACGTTTACTAAATTATTATGGCTGTGGTGGGCAATGGTAGTATAGTGGCTAAGCAGTTGGGCTAGCAAGCAGTAGCCTGAAAAGTTCGATTTCCAGTTTCCACTGTTGTGCCCTTGAGCAAGGCACTTAAAGTCCCCCTAAATATATATTTTTACCTTAATTAAATATTTGGCACATAAACTCTTAATAGGGCGAGCAGCACTTTTGCCACACTCTGAGCATGTCTTATTGCTTGTAAAACAGCCATAGGAAGTTGCTATAAAGCTTCTGTGGTATAGGAATTTGAGATCCCTTTGTATTGGAGTTGCTTATACTTATGCAAAATATGCTTATTTAGTTTGTTTATTATTGTACCTCTCAACTCTAGGGGGACCCTATATAAATTGTCTGCTAAATGAATAAATGTTTATGTTTCTATTCAGGGAGTCTGTTTACATCCTCCAGTACAACCTGCGCTCCTTCATGAATGTAAAGAACTGGCCATGGATGAGGCTCTACTTCAAAATCAAGCCGCTGCTACGCAGCGCAGAGGCCGAAAAAGAGATGCAAAACATGAAGGAAGAATTTTCTAAACTGAAGGAGGATTTTACCAAGTCAGAGACCAGGAGGAAGGAGCTGGAGGAGAAGATGGTCGTCCTTGTCCAAGAGAAGAATGACCTTTATTTTCAGATCCAAGCTGTAAGGGTGTTTCTTTGTGGCTTTATATCAAATCAATACCACCGATATAGATAGATAGATTACTTTAATAATCTGTTATGGTGTTATGCCTCTATTAAATAATATTCTATTTGTAAAAACTTTGGAATATGTTTATCCTGTCAGTGTTTGTTTATTAAACAATGTCCCTCATGACTGAGGCGGGAAACCATGTATGTCTCTTGCCCATGTTTTCACAGGAGAGAGACAATCTCATCGATGCTGAGGAGCGATATGAGGGGATGATCAAAAGCAAGATACACCTGGAGGCGAAGGTGAAAGAGCTGACTGAGAGGATCGAGGAGGAGGAGGAGATCAATTCAGAAATCACAGCCAGGAAAAGGAAACTGGAGGATGAGTGCTCGGAGCTGAAAAGAGACATCGATGACCTGGAGCTCACCATTGCTAAGGTCGAGAAGGAGAAATATGCCACAGAGAACAAGGTGAGAGGAATCATAAGGTCATCTACAGTAGGATCTCTAAATACACATTTTACTTGTATTTATGCATTTAGCTAGGCTGGGTAAACCCTGCCTGATCTGTCGGCGAATTTTGCTGATTTCGCCCTGCCACTCAAGCTGGAAACCTGCACATCTATCTCTCCTGCTTCCTGTCCACATCTTCTGGGTCCAATTACAAACTAGCTTATCCAAAAGGCGCCCGGATCGTTGGTCTAATTGGTTGAGGGACTATCCAAAAATGTACAGTCATTTGAACTATGCCCATTGATCACGCCTCTTCTGCAGTAGAAATAGAGCACAGACTCCCCATACTTAGTATGGTGATAGCCAGACTAGCATTTAACTGACGTTTTTATCCAAAGTGACTCACAAACTGCAGGGGCCATTCTGAACTCGGGGTCAAGTACCCTGCTCGAGGCACGACAGTGGCAACTAGGACTCAAACCCACAACCTATGTGGCTGCTGCTGCATGCAAGCCAACCTCCTTGACCACTACACTACCAACCCTCAGTAGTTTTGGTTTAAACTGTTTTGTCTGTCATGGTTAAAAGTATCATTTCTGTGTACGATTATGACCACAGGTGAAGAATTTGATAGAGGAGCTCACCACAATGGAAGAGGTCCTACTGAAGAACTCAAAGGAGATGAAATCCCTGCAGGAGGTTCATCAGCAGACACTGGATGACCTTCAGGCTGAGGAGGACAAAGTCAGCACACTCACCAAGACAAAACTAAAACTGGAGCAACAAGTTGATGACGTATGTATTTCCTTTACATAAAGCTTTACTTTACATCTGTACTTCTCTACTGTAAACAACATTAATAGAGCAAATCATTAAGTCATAACATGTATAGAAAAGTCAAAGAATGCAGAGCGCAGCTGGAAACAAATACATAATAATGTCAAATGAGATAAAATACAGTAAAACAGAGTAAAAGGTCATTAGAGGTTATTAATCATTAAAATCCATTATCATTAAAAGTCATAAAACAAAACGCTTGGATAGTCCCATTTCCCTTTATATTGTGTCTACAAGATTTCTAAACATCAAGTTGTTCACTTCAGCTTGAGGGATCTCTGGAACAAGAAAAGAAGATCCGTGCGGATCTGGACAGAGCCAAGAGGAAGCTGGAGGGGGACCTCAAACTGTCCTTAGAGAACATCATGGACGTAGAAAACGAGAGGCAGCAACTGGACGAAAGACTGAAAAAGTACAGTTATAATGATTTAATGATTGACTTATGTTCATATTTCAGTATGGATCCTCAGGTTCAATCTAGACCTGAACTGATCCTTTGATTATGAGTGATATAATTCATAAAAAGTGTTAAATTCTTACAGGAAGGATTTTGAACTCAATTACCTTCAGGCAAAAATTGATGACGAGCAAATACTGAGCTTGCAGCTTCAAAAGAAAATCAAGGAGCTTCAAGTAAGCTTACACTTATAGAAACATGACCTTGGTACTTATTTCATTTGATACCCTGATACTTATTTCGATGCTCTCATGGACAAAATATATTAACACTTCGGCATAGGCTCGTATTGAAGAACTGGAGGAGGAGATTGAGTCTGAGCGCGCCGCCCGTGCCAAAGTGGAGAAGCAGCGGTCAGACCTGTCCAGGGAGCTGGAGGAGATCAGCGAGAGGCTGGAGGAGGCCGGAGGCGCCACCGCCGCCCAGATCGAGATGAACAAGAAGCGGGAGACGGAGCTGCAGAAGCTCCGGCGAGACCTCGAAGAGGCCACCCTGCAGCACGAGTCCGTCACCGCCACCCTCCGCAAGAAACAGGCCGACAGCGTAGCGGAACTGGGGGAGCAAATTGAGAATCTCCAGAGGGTTAAACAGAAGCTGGAGAAGGAGAAGAGCGAGTACAAGATGGAGATTGATGACATGTCAAGCCACATGGAGGGCATCGTGAAAAGTAAAGTAAGCCTGCCCAGAAGCCATTTCATCTCCAGTTTGTTTACACTGAAAATACTGTATAGTCTTAGCCTGGCTAACGCCTACCACTTCTCAAATGAGATGTGGTCTGGCAACCAGACGTTAATTTTCTCGTATTTGAAAAAATGCCCAGATCCGTTCATTGGGCGCCACGGATGTCTATCAAATGCGTCATAGCTCATAATGGTCTTGCTTTCCCCCCTGTTCTGTGGACCAATCTCAGTTAAAAATTAGGGCGGTAGTTTCCAGACTGCCTTAGCAGCATGAATGAAATCACCGCGCAAGGCAGGGTGGGAACACCCAGGCTAGTATAGTCTCATATTTTTTCTTCGTTGGAGCCCCACACATGTCTGCTCTCTATGTTCCAGTCAAACACTGAGAAACAGTGTCGCAGCCTTGAGGATCAGTGTCACGAGTACAAGACCAAGGCTGAGGAGGCCCAGAGAGCCCTGGCAGACTTCACAAGTCACAACGCTCGCCTGCAAGCCGAAAATGGTGAGATTTGAGCTGGTCTCTTGCAGCATAAGATGGCTCTCGTGTTTGTTTGTTTGTTTTTTTACTGTAAGGCTTTTTTTTTTTTTTTTGAGCAGGTGAGCTCACTCGTAATGTTGAGGAGAAGGAGAGTACGATTTCTCAGGTCAACCGAGTGAAGGCGGTGTGCACTCAGCAAATTGATGAACTAAAGAGGCTTTTGGAAGAAGAAATTAAGGTTCCATCAATATTTCCCCTCACCTCTTCAACTTCTACATGTGTTTCACAATTATCTCTGAAAATATGTTGCTGTCTTTTGGTTTATGCCTCTCTTTAAAGCAATAAAGACTTCCTTTGTTAATGTTAAATAGTCTTTAAAGCATTAATGGCTAAATCCACGGTGATGGATTGCAGGCCAAGAATGCCCTGGCCCACGGTCTGCACTCCGCCCGCCACGACTGTGACCTCCTGCGGGAGCAGTTTGAGGAGGAGCAGGAGGCCAAAGCTGAGCTGCAGCGCTGCATGTCCAAGGCCAACAGCGAGGTGGCGCAGTGGAGGACCAAGTACGAGACGGACGCCATCCAGCGCACCGAGGAACTCGAAGAGGCCAAGTAATGGAGCATTCTGTAGCATGCGCATATCATGTACCTGGGGGGGGGGGGGGGGGGGGGTGGCAGTGTAATGGTTAAGGAGCTGGGCTAGAATGCAGTAGCCTGAAAAGTTGTGGGTTTGAGTCGCAGCTTCCACTGTCGTGCCCTTGAGCAAGGTACTTAACCCTGAGTTGTTCTAGGGAGAATTGCCCTTGTAATATAGTTGACATACATAAGTCACTTTGGATAAAAGCGTCTGCTAAATGAAGAAATGGAATTTATTTACTTACACCATTTTCTTCCTTTTATGTATACGCATCTAGAAAGAGACTTGCCCAGCGTCTGCAGGACTCTGAGGAGCAGACTGAAGCTGTGAATGCCAAATGTGCCTCGCTGGAGAAGACCAAACAGAGACTGCAGGCCGAGGTGGAGGACCTCATGGTTGAGATGGATCGGGCCAATGCTGCGAGTGCCGTACTGGACAAGAAGCAGAAAAACTTTGATAAGGTAATTTCAACACCGTCTGATTCAGTCTACAGAAGAAACGAGTCAACTTTAACCTTGGTCTACAATTCGGTAACAAAAAAGTCACACATTGATGGGTGATGAAAATTGTTACGGTATATCGCAGAAGTGTAAAAGTCCAGCTTCAGAAAGTAAAATTCCTTCCACATTTTGGTTACAACCATTCACTTAAGCAGCTGATTCTAACTAGCACAATTTCTAAGACAGGTAGATCAGTGAAAACACCTGTGTTAAGTGCACAGGTAGAACCAATACATGGCTGGACTTTGACCAAACTTTTACATCTCTGCTTTTGCATCAGATTCTTGCAGAGTGGAAGCAGAAGTATGAGGAGAGCCAGTCAGAGCTTGAGGCCTCCCAGAGGGAATCCAGAACTCTGAGCACGGATCTTTTCAAACTGAAAAATGCCTACGAGGAGGCGCTGGATCACCTGGAGAACATGAAGAGAGAGAACAAAAACCTTCAGCGTATGTCCAGTGGTCTAATCTGCTCTACAGCCACTGACTAAAATATTACATTAATGAAGTGTAACTCCATCGTTGAGTCCAGCATTATTTAGTTTTTTTTTTTTAAAAAAAACATTTCTTTTCAGAGGAGATTGGTGATGTCACCGAGCAAGTGGGTCAGTCTGCAAAGACCATTCATGAGCTAGAGAAAGCTGTAAAACAGGCCGAACAAGACAAAACCGATATCCAGACAGCTCTTGAAGAAGCCGAGGTACCCGGCACTAAACACCCAACAAAAGAAACAGACTTCCACAGTCAAAATGGAACGGGTAACTCAAAATACTGTAACTGAAAAAAGATCTTTGAATTTCTAGTCCTCTCTAGAACACGAGGAAGCCAAGATCCTCCACGTCCAGCTGGAGCTCAACCAAGTGAAGTCCGAGCTGGACAGGAAGTTGGCGGAGAAAGACGAGGAGATCGACCTGCTGAAGAGAAACTACCAGCGGACGATCGACATGCTCCAGAGCGCTCTGGACTCTGAGTCCCGCAGCAGGAACGAAGCCGTGCGCCTGAAGAAGAAGATGGACGGAGATCTGAACGAGATGGAGATCCAGCTGGGCCACGCCAACCGCCAGGCTGCCGACACCACCAGACAGCTCCGCATCCTGCAGGGTCAGCTGAAGGTACGTGTGTGTATGCCACACACACAGCTATACAGTGCAGACGGAGTCTCCATTCCTCCATACAGTACAGACAGAAAGAGTCTCCACTCCTCTTTACAGCACTGTCTCCATTCCTCCATACAGTACAGACAGAGTCTCCATTCCTCTATACAGTACAGACAAAGAGTCTCCATTCCCCTATACAGTACAGACAAAGAGTCTCCATTCCTCTATACAGTACAGACAAAGAGTCTCCATTCCTCTATACAGTACAGACAGAGTCTCCATTCCTCCATATAGCACTGTCTCCATTCCTCTATACAGTACAGACAGAGATAGTCTCCATTCCTCTATACAGTACAGACAGAGATAGTCTCCATTCCTCTATACAGTACAGACAGAGATAGTCTCCATTCCTCTATACAGTTCAGACAGAGAGAGTGATGAATTAGAACTCCAGTCATTTCAGTGTCCAATTCTGACAACACTTGGCCTGAGTCCCCCCCCCCCCACCCCCCCCCACGCAGACACACTTACATACCCCATAGAATTTACAGCAAATGTAGAACCATGTGTGGTGTGGATGTGCCATGATCCCACCACTTGCCCTCCAGGTCTCTATAATTGATGAGGATCTCTCCTTTCTTTCCTGTGTTTCAGGACACCCAGGTGCACCTGGACGATGCCCTTCATGGACAAGAGGACCTGAAGGAGCAGCTGGCCATCACTGAGCGCAGAAATGCTCTAATGAGCACGGAGATCGAGGAGATGAGAGCGGCTTTAGAGCAGTCGGACAGATGTCGCAAGATGGCCGAACAGGAGCTGGTGGACGTCAGCGAGAAGATGCAGTTTCTCCACACCCAGGTGAGAGCTTCAGACTCAGACGCCTGCTGGCGGAGATAGGTAGATGGGTAGATGGTAGTGAATGTTGAGTAGATGGGTAGATGGCAGTGAGTGGATGTTTGTTTTGATGCCCAGTTAGTGAAGTGTTTCTCGGCACCCCTCACAGACAACCAGCCTGAACAACACGAAGAAGAAGATGGAGACTGACATCACACAGCTTCAGTCGGAGGTGGAGGATGCCGTACAGGAGGCCAGAAACGCAGATGAGAAAGCCAAGAAGGCCATCATGGATGTATGTACAGATTCTGTCTTTTTTTTAAGCATGATGAGTGAATGAGTATATGATAGGTGTGCATTCAGCTATTCAATGAAATACTTGTACTTTGGTGGCTGTTAGGCAGCTATGATGGCAGAGGAGCTGAAGAAGGAGCAGGACACTAGTGCCCATCTGGAGAGGATGAAGAAGAACATGGAGTCTACCGTCAAAGACCTGCAGCACCGTCTGGATGAGGCTGAGCAGATCGCCATGAAGGGTGGAAGAAAGGAGATCCAGAAGCTGGAGACCAGGGTGAGGGGAAACAAAGTCCAATGGACTTTGAGTTGAAATAGACCGTAGTTCGCCTACAAAAAAGCTGCCATCTTTGAGATCCAGTAAATTGCGATTTTTCCCATGGGAAAATAACATGGAGATTTAGTATTATCGTACCTGTTAAACTCTCGTGGGGACATCAACATGCTTTTTGCCCTCTACCTTCAAGTGGGTACTGAGATCTGTCGTCCGTTAAGACGGCACCCCTGAACTAGCTTACAATGCAACTTGCCATAGGTAGTTAGCTTCAATTAACACCCGGATCTCTTTACATGGGCAACGTTTTGGCTCTTTTTTGTAGGCAAACTTCAGAGGTCTATACATATATATGCTGAAAGATGCTGAATGTTTGCAGCGTTTTGATCTGTGTGCTTCCTGTGACAGGTGAAAGACCTGGAGAATGAGCTCGAGGGAGAACAAAAACGCAGTGCAGAGTCTGTGAAAGGGTTAAGAAAATATGAGAGAAGGATCAAGGAGCTTACCTACCAGGTAATATAGGGTTACTTTTATTATTATTATTTCAGTGCAGTTGCAAATAAAATCCCATGAACCCACAGGTGTCCTAAAACACTATCTTGTGTGTGTGAGTATGGAAGTGCATGCGTAAATGTCTTATCTACTGTATATTGTTGTCTATATTATGTGTGTACAGTTTGTGTCTTTATTACTATTGTTTGAATGTTTACTACTACATGCCTATTTGTTAAATGTACAGAGTTTTTTTTTTAAACATCTACCGAAGTCAAATTCCTTGTGAATGTACTGTAAGTATACTTGGCCAGTAAACACTGATTCTGATTCTGATGTCTTATCTTTAGTCTGAAGAAGACAAGAAGAACGTTGCACGGCTGCAAGACCTGGTCAACAAGCTACAGCTGAAAGTGAAAGCCTTCAAGAGGCAGTGTGAAGAGGCGGTAAGTTGCGATTGTGTTTAGAAAAACAATGCATCTCGTCTCAATCTATTTTTTTAAAAATTCGTTCATTCAACCTTTATTTATTCTCGGAAGTTCACCGAGGGTAAGTCCTCATGTTCAATGAAGCTGAGATAACCGAGATTCTGATTTGGAAAGACAGCCTGCTCTTACGCATATCGTTCTGTTTCCCCCAACCCAGGAGGAGCAGACAAGCATGCACCTGTCCAAGCTCCGCAAGGTGCAGCATGAACTGGAGGAAGCGGAGGAGCGAGCCGACATCGCAGAGTCCCAAGTGAACAAACTGCGAGCCAAGAGCCGAGATTTTGGCAGTAAGGGGGAATAGTGAGGATGAAGCAATATTCTCATTATCAATATTCTGTGGAACAGAGGTTTATAAGAAACTGGATGGATTTGCAATGTTGATAAATTATGATAAATGACTAAATTAATGGTTTTATTCATTTATATATTGTGAAATTAAAGTATTAGATAGTTAAAGCTGTTTGTTTCAGTTAATATGAAGTTAGTAGTTTTTATGTAATATTTATTTCTGCGTAGTAGTTAAATATAGTCATTTAGTAAATTTACCATATAATATAGAATTTGTTACAAATGTCATTGACATTTCCAAGAATCTCTGTTTCAAGAATCTCTATTGTTATCTGTTTTTAAATAACTTTCCATCTTTAATCATAATTATGTATCCCTTCATACAGTATGCATGACAGACAGTCTGGCAAATAAAGATGTCTACCAAAACAATGGTCTAATAATCAAAGGGATTACGCAAAGAAAAGCAGCCACCATGGTGTTTGCCACCCCCAGAAATAATGTCTGGCTGCCCGCTGCTATTCTAGGAATGTCATGCTGCAGACATCCCGGGATTAAAGTTGTGGAGGGGGGCCTCAGCGCTCTGTCCACTCGGACAGTATTAATACCTCTGCCTGAGCCCAGCCAGCTAATGTAATGCATCTTGTACATTGCCGTTTGTTGGCTCATAAAACAATTGTCATTGTGTCTGTAGGGCCTTACTACTGTAACGGTGAGAATGAATCAAGGACGCCAACTCACATGATCTCATCCATTGGGCTACACATTTATCTTCTTTCTTGTGTTCATTTAGAGTCTGTCCTTTCAGAATATGCCTGGACAAGAAGGCATTAAAAAAAATGCAAGTACAGTATGCCAGAGATCACACATGCTTAAGGCTGACAAAAACCAAATGGCTGATATGAGAGGAGCAGCAGTACAACCTAATTGTATTAGAATTCAAACATATTTTTGATAAAAAATTTTTTCGTGACTGATAAGGCTCACAGAACTACACAGAAAGCCAGTATTTACTATGCTACTACAGTAGATATTTAGATTCTATACACTAACAACAACATGCGGTTGTACCAAACTACCAGCAGATGGAGCCCTAGCCTTTCACACTGTAGCGAGTCACGCTGACATTTATGTATCACTGCAGCACTTAAAAATATGCTTCTCCTTTGTATTCGTCGAATTAATGTGAAGTTGGTCGTGGTTAGTTGGTTAGTCGTGGTAGCATAAAGCCCCATGAAGTGTTCTGGACATGGCAAGGTCGATAATATCACACTCGACGCGACTCACCAGGTAGGCTTGGAAGGAAAATCCATCGGCCTTTACGCAATGGAAGTTAAAAGATGTTCCATTGCATTCTTAGTCTACCACGATAAAATGGATTATTGTGAGCTCAGTTTGTAATTCCTTTAAGCACATAAATTTTTTTCCAGACGTCAGGTCTAATTGATAGCAGCTGACAAGTACATGACATTTCTTGAACTCCTGGCTGTTGGTGAGGGTTAATACTTTGCGCATGTGGCTTTCATGGAGGGTCACATTGGTGTGGACAGCGACCTGCAGGGTAGGCTATTCGTTAAGGAGACAGCAGCTGTTGTAGCCATTTTTGTCTTTTTCTCAAGTTTTTATGTTCTTGTTTTATCTTGACTTGGGTTATTTACATTTTATCACGTTTACTTAATTTATTGTTATTTTGATTGCTTATGTATATTTCTTTAAGTTCATTTGCACGTGTAATGGTAATTGGTGATTGGGTAATAGATTGCAATTAGGCAGATTGGCTGCACTTTCGTCATTTTCTTGTATATGTCACGGGTGCAACTCATCACGTGGTGCTTGAATTGGTTGGCAAATGTTGGGTTGTAGTCGAGGTGGCAAATACAATTTTTTGACCATTTCTGATAGCGAACTATGGATATCTTGGAACGTTGGAATTAAGTTGGACTTGAAAATAAATTGAATACTTTTGGAATACACTTTCGTTGTCAGAGTGCGTGCAAAACGGTCACCTTTTCACTACACCCACGGCCTGGTCTTGAGTGTCTTGGAAAACTCAGAAAAGGCCGCGACAGCAGCGATGACAAAGTCGTGTCTCTACGTCCTTTTCGCCATCGTCAGAATTTGAGTGGTTATGTGGTCGTCACTCACGCTGTCGCTGTATCACTTTGTCCTCGGCCTAAGTTGAGGCCCGTTCTCATGGGCCTTCTTTGTTTGAGCAATGGAGATTGTTTGCTTGTCCTCCGACTCGATGAGAATTTGAATCCATGTAGCAGCTTATCCAAATACTGAATGTACATGCAGTCAATTTGAGAAAACTATGGCTTTCTTCTGTCAATTTCTGTTGAAATCCCTTGATATTTCATTAAAACACTGAGTGCAGGCTAGCCCATTGATTACACAGGGCCAGTACAGTTCTATCAACAACCTTGACCACATGAAATACAGTAGCCACAAGTCATTAGGTGTTAATTAATTCGTTAACTGAACTGTCACTGCCAACTTACATCAGAGGCCTGTTTATTTTTATCTAACTTAATTAAATATGAGGATCATAGCAGACCAGTGCACATTCAGTTCACTTACTTGCCAGTTCAGGCATCTTGTTTGATTTCATTTTGATGCAAAAGTGGAATCTGGTGGTGTAGTCATATGTTTTGCTTATTGGTCCATATGTATGTATGTAGTTTTGAATCAATATGAAATATGAAAATGAAGAACTGAAATAGTAGCAGTAATAGAATGGGAAAATGCTGAAACAAAGACACTTCTTGGAAATCTCTGTGTCCAGAATAGGAATAAACCCTGCACAGGTGTACTGGATGTCCTATACTGTCTGTGTCCTCGACTGGGATGCTTCTTCAGAATGTCAAACAAAAGTTGTGACAGATTATCGCAGTGCAAGAATCACACATTATGTCAAGCGTGCATTGGCACCAGCGATATATTTGGTAGCGGAGGACAGCCTTTGATTTGTGGCGAGGCAAAGAAAACACCAGCTGGACTACACATCTGCCCCTTCAAACGGAAGGCGCTGCTGGGAACGGATTTGCGGAAAGCCTTTTTGAGCCATGGGTCCCAGCTCCAACAAAGCACCAAACTGTTGACACACAACACACACAGAGGAAGTGGTGTGATGAGCGACTTTAAGTGGCCGACACAGCATAAACCTGAACCAGGACCACAGGCATTAGCTAGATAAAGAGATCATTTTTTATTTTTTATGTGTATTGATGACTTGTAGATTTACATTTTGAGATGATAATAGTGTCTCTCACTGCTATAAAAATGTTTGCCATAACATCATCCATTCTTCATGTGTCCAGTTGATGGCAGACAATGATAGCATTGTTGCACCTGTCTGGAAGGTCAGCCGGGGATGCATACAAAAATGTGGAGGTGAGAGAGGATTGTGTTGATATAGGGGTTGAATAGGTGAAGTAAGCGACACCAGTCAGTTCCACAAATAAACCTCTTGGTCCCTTTCATCCTCCTAAATGACATTGTGCAGGACAGCCCCAAGATACAGTGCACACTGTATGGAGGGTTTATGTAGGATGCTAATAGGACTAAAACATTTGCACACAACATTACCTCTTTTTTACTGTAAGAAATATGAAGTTTATTTACAGAATTAGGCTTTTCATATGAAGTGTGTTGTTTAACAGCTAATAGATAATGCGATGGGTCAGTGAAGGGGTCTTAAGGATGTAAGGCATGTAAAAATAACTCAAGAGTGGTTAGCTGTCGTCACCTGTTGGTGTTGACACATCCTGTTGCCCCTTGAAGATCTGCTGCCGATTTAAGTGCTCAGAAGAAATCGATAATGCGACTTGATTAAGATTTGCATAGTATTACATGCCCAAACATAGCGTGTGCGTTTGCGCTTGACAAGCACTTTCATCCTCATAAAAGGAACACTGGTTCTTTGCCTCCTGCACTGAGGGCCCTGAGGTTGGGATAGACGGAGGTAAGATCCCTAACATCTATTCTACCCCTGGAGTTTCCACATGTCACAGGGACATGGCATTCTGTTACATAAAAGTAGTTTTTGATATAATGGGACTCTAAGTATAAATGTTGTAAATGTTTTAAGTTGTAATTTAAGTTTAATTGGAGTGAGGTTTTTTTTTCAGCAGCTTTCTGTGCGTTGAAGTAATTAATCTTTGGACTGGCTGAAGACAAGGTATGGGGAAGAAAATATCTTAGTATAACAACATTAGACATGTAATCAAAATAATGTGAATAGCTCTGTCAATACAAAGAGATCATTAATGTCAAGATGCATCAAAAGTCATTCATATGTTGTATACAGTGAAGCAGCCATCATGAGTTCTGATGCGGAGATGTCCGTGTTCGGCTCGGCCGCCGTCTACCTCCGCAAGCCCGAGAAGGAGCGCATCGAGGCTCAGAACCGGCCCTTCGATGCCAGGGCGGCCTGCTTTGTCCCTGACGCCAAGGATCTGTTCGTCAAAGGCGTCATCCAAAGCAAGGAGGGCGGCAAAGCAACCGTGAAGACCGAGGCTGGGGAGGTGAGGCCGTGACACTTTCTTGTCCAAAGTGACTTGCACTTATATTACAAGGGGCATTTCCCCCAGAGCAACTCGGGGTTAAGGTGCCTTGCTCAAAGGCACAACAGTGGAAGCTGGGAATTGAACCCACAACTTTTCAGGCTACTGCACGCTAGCCCAGCTCCTTACCTACTGCACCAGCACCACATCCCCAGAAGGAGAAAGGCTCCCCAGCTCCCCAGCCGTGGAGAGCTGAATTGATCCCTAATGTGATGATAATCCCTCACGGAAAACCACTGATGTGAGTGTGCTCCTTTATTGTCTTTGTGTGTGACAGACAGTGACCGTTAAAGAAGATGACTGCCTCCCCATGAACCCGCCCAAGTACGACAAGATTGAGGACATGGTGATGATGACCTACCTCAATGAGCCATCTGTGCTGACTAATCTCAGAGAGCGTTACGCAGCCTGGATGATCTACGTAAGTTTTCCTGGGAATGCTATATGGAAATTTAAGGAACATCTAACATTGGGACAAGACATTTATGATGGGCTTTTTCCTGTAGACCTACTCTGGGCTGTTCTGTGTCACCGTGAACCCCTACAAGTTTCTCCCAGTGTACAGTGCAGAGGTGGTGTCTGCCTACAGAGGCAAGAAGCGAATGGAGGCTCCTCCCCATATCTTCTCTGTGTCTGACAATGCATACCAGAACATGCTAACAGGTGAGGCCAATAGGATATTACAAGGACATCCTGCACTCTCTCTTTCTCTCTCTCTCTCTCTCTCTCTCACACACACACACAAACACATACACACACACACACACACACACACACACACACACACACACACACACACACACACACACACACACACACACACTCACACACACACATACACACACAAACACACACACACACACACACACACACACGCACACTCATATCATGTCTCTGGACAGTTCATCATCAGTGTCTAAATATCCGTATGATGACATTACTATGACGAGAAGTTGAAGTGTACAGAGAAGTTTCATTTGATTGTGTATGATGAACGTATCAATAATATTAGACATATGTACAGTATTTTATCAAGTATTTTCATAACCAATGCTTTATGTTTTTTAAATATCCACAGATCGTGAAAATCAGTCTGTCCTGATCACGTGAGTCATGTTAAATTAGCTTCTTTCTAACACGTTTGCAATCCATCGTGCTTTTAGTGAACAGGTGACACTGAATGTATGCACTGGTGCGTTTTCTAGTGGAGAATCTGGTGCAGGGAAAACTGTCAACACCAAACGTGTCATCCAGTACTTTGCAACAATTGCAGTGTCTGGAGACAAGAAGAAGGAGGCGGCGGCTCCTGGCAAAATACAGGTAGGTCAGGGACACTGATGCGGATGGTTGTAAGGAGGTTGTAAGTCGGCCTATTTTATTACCACACCGTACTGTACTGTATTTTACTGTACACGACATGTTGACTTTCCCAGGGAACACTGGAAGATCAAATCATTTCAGCCAACCCTCTGCTGGAAGCATTTGGGAATGCCAAGACAGTGAGAAATGATAACTCCTCACGTTTCGTAAGTAGATTTCTATTTTACATTTTGAAAATGATTAGAAGCATTTCAAATTGATTCTTATCTTTTGAAGAGAGAAGGTGAAATACAGACTTTTTTTGTAATAGGGTAAATTTATTAGAATTCACTTTGGAACGGGAGGAAAACTGGCATCCGCAGATATTGAAACTTGTAAGTCCTCCTCTATTAGGCTATATTTTATTCGTAACTAGTATTTTCTTTGTCAGGAATATTTCTTTATTGTCTGGTAATCAATGACTATTAAGTTTGTTGTTTTAAATTATTATTAAGATTTGTTGGAGAAGTCCAGAGTGACATTTCAGCTGTCAGATGAAAGAAGTTACCACATCTTCTATCAAATCATGACAAACCACAAGCCAGAGCTTATTGGTACAGTACATTCAGTTGTTGTTATGCCTATTTCTAGTAGGCCACTGCAGTGAAGATAGACGCCATGTTGTCCCATCCTTACTCTTGTCTTGTCCTGTCTTTTTCCCCTGTCAGAGATGCTGTTGATCACCACCAACCCGTACGACTTCCCCATGATTAGCCAGGGTCAGATCACAGTGGCCAGCATTGATGACAAGGAGGAGCTGGTTGCCACGGATGTGTGTATTTCTTTTCTTATGCATATGAAACGGCATTTGGTTTCTCTTTACTTTAGTTGTTACTGTATCATGATAATCCCCAGTTGCCCCAAAACTATAAATCTATCTGTCTATTTTTCTTTATTCTCTCTAAAGTCGGCTATTGATACCCTGGGCTTCAGTTCTGATGAGAAACTAGGCATCTACAAGCTGACTGGAGCTGTGTTGCATTATGGGAACTTGAAGTTCAAACAAAAGCAACGTGAGGAGCAGGCAGAGCCAGATGGCACTGAGGGTAAACACCCTTCTTCCCAGTCTTGGTGTTAGTGTTTCCTAGTGAACCAGATGTCCTAATATTGATTGTCATATTTCTGTTGCCTGGTCTGCTGTTCATTTCTACATGTTTTTTTCCGTGGGTGTTCATATTGCAGTGGCTGACAAAGTCGCCTACCTCATGGGCCTGAACTCTGCCGACCTGCTCAAAGCTCTGTGCTACCCCAGGGTCAAGGTGGGAAATGAGTATGTCACCAAAGGACAGAGTGTCCAACAGGTAAGCTGAGAGACTTGCTAATGACGAGACACAGCACCCAAAGAATCCTGCATAGAAATGAATGGGGTTAGTTATGGCCGTTGTCACATATCCAGCTCCTTCATGTATGTCCCCCCATTCACTTGAATAGGAAAATAGCTGCCCGGTAACTGCCTAAAGAGCTTTACCAAAATGCCGACTGAGTGGGGAGACTTGCCTATAAAGACTTTGGTAAACTCCCTTAAACAGTCACTGATCAACTCTGTCCATGAAATCTAAATGTGCCTCAAGCTTAATTTGAAACGTGTCAAGGAAGCGCTTTCTCGTGGGCTGCAAGTTATATGCGCTCTCCATTATGAATAAGCCCAGTTGTCATAGCAAAAGAGTAAATGTGAAAATTAAAGCACTTCGTCAAATACCTAAGAGTCTTGTCAGGTATATTCAACAGACTGCAGCCCAAGACAAATTTCCCTCTTGGGGGACATTAAAAGTATATCTTATCTTATCTTATCTAGAATGTGGTTTTATTCATAATATATTTCTTTCATGTACGTTAGCACTGAATGTTTGAGATTTGATTCAAGTCAATGTACCTTTTTAAGGTGGTCAACTCAGTTGGTGCTTTGGCAAAATCTGTTTATGAGAAAATGTTCCTGTGGATGGTAATACGAATCAATCAAATGCTGGACACAAAGCAGCCAAGACAGTTCTTCATTGGTGTGCTTGACATCGCTGGGTTTGAAATCTTTGATGTGAGTTTTTTTTTGTTTTTGATAGTTGGTTTAAGTGAATTAGGATTATTGTTAATTAGACACTGTACTCTGAGATACCCTATACTGCAATGATGGAATTCAAACTATTTGTATTTCATTATTTTTGACATAGTACAACAGCTTGGAACAGCTGTGCATCAACTTCACTAATGAGAAACTGCAACAGTTCTTCAACCACCACATGTTTGTGTTGGAACAAGACGAATATAAAAAAGAGGGCATAGATTGGGAGTTTATTGACTTTGGAATGGACTTGGCTGCCTGCATTGAGCTTATAGAGAAGGTAGTACATTCTCACATTAAATAACGCTACAGTAATTTAATTTCCCTCTCTCTATAACGCAGAACCAATGAGCATCCTTGTTTATTTTTTCTTCCTCAGCCAATGGGGATCTTCTCCATTCTCGAGGAAGAGTGTATGTTTCCGAAGGCATCTGATACCTCTTTCAAAAACAAGCTGTATGACCAACACCTTGGCAAGAACAATGCCTTCCAGAAGCCCAAGACTGTCAAAGGGAAGCCCGAGGCCCACTTCACCCTGCTGCACTATGCTGGCACCGTGGACTACAATCTCTCTGGCTGGCTGGATAAGAACAAGGACCCGCTAAACGAGTCCGTGGTGCAGCTGTACCAGAAGTCCTCAGTCAAGCTGTTGGCCTTGCTGTATGCATCCTTTGCCCCTGTAGAAGCAGGTACTATTAGTTGTATAGTGAGGCGTGAACTGCATTCACATTGAATCATTTTTATTCACTTAAAATGTGCAATGCATGATTATGAACTTAGATGTGTTTTATTATAACTTTGGTCATAATTTGGTCTTTGATAATATAGATTTACTGTTTATTTATAGTATTTGATCATTTATGATGTAAATAAGTTCCATGCACATGATGATTTTGGTTAACTGGATTGTTGGGTTGTTCCTGAAGAGGCCAGTGGGGGCGCTGCAGGGGGTGGCGGTGGGGGTGCCAAGGCAAAGGGAGCCAAGAAGAAAGGCGGCTCCTTCCAGACCGTCTCTGCTGTCTTCAGGGTAAACCTGCACTATACAACCCACGTCCAGAACTCACTAAAGCCTCACTAAAGTCACGCTTCACTGATTAATCAGCCATGGCTTCTGACTACCTGCAGGAGAATCTAGGCAAACTGATGACCAACTTAAGATCCACTCATCCTCACTTTGTGCGATGCCTCATTCCCAATGAAGTAAAAACTCCAGGTACATTAGTTTAGGCATTGTAAAAAAAAATAATCAATGAACCACTGAACCCCTGTCTGTCATAAAATGCTACTCACAGCCAGTAGACACTCTGTTTATGCGGCAAATGATGCCCAACCAACTTCATGTTTGCCTGCTGAACTCATGACAGGGATAATGGACAATCATCTGGTCATCCACCAACTGCGCTGCAACGGTGTACTGGAAGGCATCAGGATCTGCCGGAAGGGCTTCCCCAGCAGAATCCTTTATGCTGACTTCAAGCAGAGGTAAGTGAACTGTGAGCTCGCTTGCTCTGAGCAGAAGTAAATCTCCAGGGTCATGCTCATGACTGCGTTCATGGGCCCAAACAGGTACAGAATACTCAATGCCAGTGCCATTCCAGAAGGCCAGTTTATTGATGGCAAGAAGGCTTCCGAGAAGCTTTTGGGATCCATTGATGTTGATCACGACCAGTATCGCTTCGGACACACTAAGGTGAGAACATTCTAGAAGACACCAAATGTAACATTAAGATAAAATTATGTCATGTGGCATTTTTCTCTGTGTAAATGAGGCGAGATAGCACATACAGTACACTACTCACAAAAATTCGGCTTTCGGGTGAAATTTGTTGCCCTTTGTTTCAATGTTTGAGATGAGGAAATCACTATTGCATGCTTCTACTTAAATTGTAGCTTGAACTTTTTACATTTTCCATACGTTTCACTGTGAAAGCCAACTTTCCCTGCTTTCCCTGCTGAGTGGTGTATCTGACTAATGGATGACTGTCTTGGGGACACGCAGGTGTTTTTCAAAGCGGGTCTGCTGGGAACGCTGGAGGAGATGCGGGACGAGAAGCTGGTCTCGTTGGTAACGTCCACTCAATCCCTGTGCCGCGGCTACCTCATGAGACTGGAAATCTCCAAGATGTCTTCCAGGAAGTAATTATAGCTCATACACGTTTACGTTTACTACTGTAGATGTTTTTCACTCTGTACAGATAACAGCTGTAATAACGTAATTTCCCAACTATTAGCCACGGCTTATACATCAATTTTGCACAATTTCTTCAGCTATGAGGTTAATACACGGGGGCAGTTAATATGGTATTAATATGGTTTTGTTTATTTTAACTTGCATAAAACACTGTCCTGCGGCTTATACACAATGCGGCTAATACACAGGAAATTACTGCACAAACTTTATCAATGGCACTGATGACATCTGGAAGTAAGTCAGCCTACAAACTGATATTAATGTCTTTGAGAATTCTCTGTTGTCTTTTCTTAAAGGGATGCTGTGTATACCTTGCAATACAATCTTCGCTCATTCATGAACGTGAAAGGCTGGCCATGGATGCGTCTCTACTTCAAGATCAAGCCCCTGCTGAAGAGCGCTGAGACTGAGAAGGAGATGGCCACCATGAAGGATGACTTTGTGAAGTGCAAGGACGACCTGGTCAAGCAGGAGACCAAGAGGAAGGAGCTGGAGGAGAAGATGGTCACGATGCTCCAAGAGAACAACGACCTGCTCTTACAGATCCAGGCTGTAAGCATGTAGAGGTTTCTAGAAGCTTCAAAAAAAGTATACAGGTGAAACTCGAAAAAATAGAATATTGTGAAAATTAAAAAGATCATTTATCTCCGTAATTCAACTTAAGAGGTGAAACTGATATAGGTACAGTATATAGATATATACCTGATATAGACAAAATGCAAAGTGAGAATCTTTCTTGAGAGTCTTTATTTCTGATCATTATGATGATTATGGCATACAGCTTATTAAAACCCCAAATGAAATTTTGCACAATGTTCTAACTTTTTGAGTTTCACCTGTAATATAACTTTAGTAGCATTTCTGTTTCTATCATAGCATTTACACAATGAATGTTGAAGTCAGTTTTTTTTATTTATTTCAAATTGAATTAAATCATGTTTTTCCACCTGCTGTATCTGATGCTGATGGCCAGCGAGCGGAGCACCTGTCGGATGCTGAGGAGAGGTGTGAGGGTCTGATTAAGAGTAAGATCCAGATGGAGGCGAAACTCAAAGAGACGACGGAGAGGCTGGAGGACGAGGAGGAGGTCAACGCTGAGCTGACGGCCAAGAAGAGGAAGCTGGAGGACGAATGCTCCGAGCTGAAGAAGGACATCGATGACCTCGAGCTCACCTTGGCCAAAGTGGAGAAGGAGAAACATGCCACCGAAAATAAGGTGCATACTTTACAAACTGTGTACTTTTGTTTACAAAACCACCACTAAACCTAATTCAGAAACGATTTACAGCATTGACATTAACTGGAAGTCCATGAAAATATTAACAGGTGAAAAATCTGGTGGAGGAGATCTCTGGTCAAGATGAGAGTATTGCCAAACTGACCAAAGAGAAGAAAGCTCTCCAAGAGGCCCACCAGCAGACTCTGGATGACCTTCAAGCTGAGGAAGACAAAGTCAACACCTTGTCAAAAGCTAAAACTAAACTTGAACAACAAGTGGATGATGTGAGTGGCTATATCTTTATCTATGAATATCTATGTATATCTATGAATATCTATGTATCTGTACCATAATTTCCCAACTATAAGCTTAAGTTTATACACTGACTTCGCAAAATTTCTTCAGCTATGAGGTTAATACACAGGGGCCGTTACTATGTTACTAATATGTTTTTTTTTTTACTTTCCTACTTAAAACACTCTCCTGTGATTTATACACAATGCGGTTAATACACAGGAAATTACTATGAAATGGAAGATTATTGATGTACAGTATATAAATGTTATTAGTGTTTGAAGTGGACTTTAATGTGTACAGTAGCTGGAGGGTTAGTGTGTTAGTGTTTGAAGTGGACTTTAACGTGTGTGATAGCTGCAAGGTTAGTATGTAAGTGTTTTAAGTTGACTTTAACGTGTGATAGCTGGAAGGTTAGTATGTAAGTGTTTGAAGTTGATTTTAACGTGTGTGATACAGTAGCTGGAGGGTTAGTATGTTAGTGTTTGAGGTGGACTTTAATGTGTGCGATAGCTGGAGGGGTCCCTGGAGCAAGAGAAGAAGCTCCGTATGGACCTGGAGAGAGGGAAGCGGAAAATGGAGGGGGATCTGAAACTGACCCAAGAGTCAGTGATGGACCTGGAGAATGACAAACAACAGTTGGAGGAAAAACTCAAGAAGTAAGATCATGTTTGGCTGAAAAGCAGTACGTTTGAGTATGTGTCCTTGCTACGTGCAATTGAGAAATTGACTTGTTTTTTCCCACCAGAAAAGATTTTGAAACAAATCAGCTGCTCACCAAAATTGAGGATGAACAAGCAATGGTGTCTCAATTTCAAAAGAAGCAAAAAGAGCTTCAGGTAATAACAAGCCTTTTTTTATAAGCATAACTTGATCATAAGAACTTTTGCCTTATCTTTGGCTTTGGCTTTTGCCGCTTGCTGCAAATGACTCTTTCTGCCTTTTCAGGCCCGCACTGAGGAACTGGAGGAGGAGATTGAGGCTGAGCGCGCCGCCCGTGCCAAAGTGGAGAAGCAGCGGTCAGACCTGTCCAGGGAGCTGGAGGAGATCAGCGAGAGGCTGGAGGAGGCCGGAGGCGCCACCGCCGCCCAGATCGAGATGAACAAGAAGCGGGAGGCCGAGAACCAGAAGCTCCGGCGAGACCTGGAGGAATCCACGCTACACCACGAGGCCACCACCGCCGCCCTGCGCAAGAAGCAGGCCGACAGCATGTCCGAGCTCGGCGAGCAGATCGACAACCTGCAGCGCATCAAGCAGAAGCTGGAGAAGGAGAAGAGCGAATTCAAGATGGAGATCGATGACCTGGCCAGCAACATGGAGTCTGTCGCGAAGGCCAAGGTAGAATTCTACATTTTTAAATCAATAATTCCACGATGACATTCATTTCACTAAACACTGCTACCTGCTACCAAATAACATAAACACATTATGAGGTATAGTTTCTGTCGTGATGATGAATTGAGCCTTCTACAGTTGTATCTGTTACAAAAAAATACAAAACAATCCAGTCAACAACCTCATGTAAAGGACAAAGGAAACTGTCAATCTACAACTGATGTTGGTGGTCTGTCTTAATTAGAGAAGATCTCAGACATGACCGAGCAGTTTGGAGAAACTGATGGAGTTCTCAGTTTCTTGGTGTTTTTGGCCCCCAACGTTGTTTTAAGGCAGCGCTGCCTTGAAGACAACCCCTTGATGGGTTAAGGTTAGGATTACATGTAGGTGCCTTGAAGTCGACGGTGACAGCGTCGCCTAGAAGACGGCGCTGGGGGCCTAAAACACCATCGAGCGATTTCTCATGGTGTTTTAAAAACAGATCAACCTGGAGAAGATGTGCCGCACCCTGGAGGACCAGCTGAGTGAGATCAAGACCAAACACGAGGAGGGCCTGAAGCACATCAACGATCTGAGTGCACAGAAAGCTCGTCTGCAAACTGAAAATGGTAATTAATGCCTAAGGCCCCACTTCCTCTGGCCTCTGGGAAACACTGAGACAGACTACCCAAAATGAAAGGATTACGACAGTTTTGTTTGTTCCTTGTTTCACAGAAACAAATAGACTCTTATGTAAAGAGTCATGAATTCTGAAATGAGGAGAAAAAGAATAACAACAGTTTTAAGCATTTTAAGATATCAAGTTTAACCTGAGCTATTGGTCCTGAGCTGACACAAGGCTATTGCTTAGACAAACTTCAAAAATATGAGACAACGGCCAAAATCACACATTGGTGTTGAGCTCAATTGTGTCTAGGAGAAATAAGCTAAACAAAAGAAGTGTTTTGCTACACAGGGGAATTCTCTCGCCAACTTGAGGAGAGAGAGAGTCTCATCTCTCAGCTGACCAGAGGCAAACTTGGCTACACCCAGCAGTTGGATGAGCTGAAAAGACAGCTAGAAGAAGAGGCAAAGGTACAGTAAATGCACTGACAATTGTATTATTGCAATATATCTTGCTTTTCATCAAGAGAAATTCATATACAAAGGAACAGGTGAAAAAAATGCCCTTCTAAAGCATGCATTATTGCACCGATTTATAAGAGGAATATATCCAAGGAAGAAATTAAAAGATGACTTGTAATGGTAACACATAACTATTTGATTATACAACTTATCAGGCCAAGAATGCCCTGGCCCACGGTATGCAGTCCTCGCGCCACGACTGTGACCTCCTGCGGGAGCAGTTTGAGGAGGAGCAGGAGGCCAAAGCTGAGCTGCAGCGCTGCATGTCCAAGGCCAACAGCGAGGTGGCGCAGTGGAGGACCAAGTACGAGACGGACGCCATCCAGCGCACCGAGGAACTCGAAGAGGCCAAGTAATTTGACTATCTCCAAAATCTTGGGATGTTCTGTTCATAGTTTACGCGAATGAAGCCAGAAATGCTGAAACAATTTCCTGCCTTTTCACAGGAAAAAGCTCGCCCAACGTCTCCAAGACGCAGAGGAGCAAATTGAAGCGGTGAACGCTAAATGTGCCTCCCTGGAGAAGACCAAGCAGAGGCTGCAGAGTGAGATTGAAGATCTCATGATTGATGTGGAGAAGGCCAACAGCATGGCTGGCAACCTGGACAAGAAGCAGAGGAACTTTGATAAGGTGCTCATTTTCATTTATTTACAGTTTTGAAATGTGAAGATACAGAAGATCTACTTATCTACATCTCAGGAATCTATCATGTTTAAGCAGGACAGAGGTCCTGAATATTTGCAGTTCTTGCATTTTGACTGATAATGTTATTTTTTAGCAGTCTTTCACTCTGTTGATAGCAGCCAACATCATGTGTATTTGTGTCTAATGGTAGGTTCTTGCTGAGTGGAAGCAGAAGTATGAGGAGTGCCAGGCAGAGCTGGAGGGTTCCCTGAAAGAGTCCCGATCGCTCAGCACCGAGCTTTTCAAAATGAAGAACTCATATGAAGAGTCCCTCGACCACCTGGAGACCTTGAAGCGTGAAAACAAGAACCTTCAACGTGAGGGAATTGAGCATTTTACAAATTCACTTGTTTCAACAGTCAGTAACCTCATGTAGTACAAAAGCAAATGTGAATCTTCCACTGACACTGATTGTCTGCCTTAATTAGAGGAGATCTCTGACCTCACCGAGCAGATAGGGGAGACTGGAAAGAATGTCCATGAGCTGGAGAAATCCAGGAAGCAGATGGAGACTGAGAAATCTGACATTCAAGGAGCGCTGGAGGAAGCTGAGGTGAGAAAGCTCACCTTTTCATTTTTGCCCAATTACTGTAAGACATGAATTTCACTTCATTATGCTACTGTATGTGTTACTTCTTTCCTACCTGAACATGGTGACCTCTACCTCAGGCTCAGTGTAAAGATTTTGTGTATAAAAAGCACTACAGAAATAAAGATTATTGGTATTTATTATTATTATTATTATTATTATTATTATTATTGTTGTTTTATTTTTTTAATTATTTTTTTTATTATTATTATTATTATTATTTTAGGCGTCCCTGGAGCACGAGGAGTCAAAGATCCTCCGTGTGCAGCTGGAGCTGAACCAGGTGAAGTCTGAGGTGGATCGAAAGATCGCCGAGAAGGACGAGGAGATGGACCAGCTGAAGAGGAGCAGCCAGAGGATCATCGACACCCTGCAGAGCACTCTCGACTCGGAGATCAGGAGCAGGAACGACGCCCTGAGAGTCAAGAAGAAGATGGAGGGAGACCTGAACGAGATGGAGGTTCAGCTGAGCCACGCCAACAGGCAGGCACTTGAAGCACAAAAGCAGCTGAGATACGTCCAGGGACAGCTTAAGGTATGAAGCCTCTCATGTAATGTTATTTATTTCATAACAAGAAGTAGAAAGCTCCCTCACACTGTCCTCATTTGCAATTGTAGCCTTTTATTGCAACATTTCAGTCAGATGACCATCTTCAGGCAATATGATGATCATCTCACCGTAACTTTGCATTAAAAAGCTACAGTTGCAAATTACAGTGTGCGGGAGCTTTCTACTTCTTTGAATATTGGTGACCTTGTGGTCCTTCTCCGACACATCTGTCTCAAGGAGGAGTGCAAAAGCACAACTCTTTTTGTGTTTTATTCTGAAAAAATATTAATATAGACTTGTTGAATAGAAATAAACACAACACAACTCTTAACAACCCAGCAATGGCATTCTAGTCGAATGTACTGAGCAGATCATTCTAATAATAAGACATGTTTCTCTCAATTCTGAAGGACATCCAAATTCATATGGATGATTCCGTAAGGGCACAGGAGGATATGAAGGAGCAGGTCGGCATGTCCGAGCGCAGGGCCAACCTCATGCAGGCTGAAATCGAGGAGCTGCGTGGCGCCCTTGAACAAACCGAGCGGGGTCGCAAGGTGGCCGAGCAAGAGCTACTCGATGCTAGCGAGCGAGTGGCACTCCTGCACTCTCAGGTGGGTCATATGGGGGGGCATTCAACTCATCGATGTAAGAGCATAATTAATAGGATCTTCTAAATCAGCTGCAACTAAGAGGATGAGAACACATCTCAGTGCAGTTTGTGTGGTCCATATCTCTATTTTTTGTCTGTTTTCTTATATTAAACTTTTAACATGATAGAGAATCATGAGTCGTATCTAAGTTCCACGAGATGTTAACAAGGCTACGTTTGTTGAAATGTTTGCGCTCAAAACATTTGGATCTTACGAGGCGGTCAGTCTGGCCGTCTTTTTAAGCCAACACTGTCGTTTTCATTTCAGAACACAAGTCTGATCAACACAAAGAAGAAGCTGGAGGCCGACGCGGTTCAACAGCAGACTGAAATGGAGGACTTTGCTCAGGAAGCCAGGAATGCTGAGGAGAAGGCCAAGAAAGCCATCACAGATGTACGTTTCCTGTCTCTCACAGTTTCAACCACAACAATAACCGCGGAAATGACAAATGAGTGACTTTTGCGTTATTACCTCCACAAAGGCTGCTATGATGGCCGAGGAGCTGAAGAAGGAGCAGGACACCTGCGCTCACCTGGAGAGGATGAAGAAGAACCTGGAGATCACCGTGAAGGACCTGCAGCACCGCCTGGATGAGGCTGAGAACCTGGCCATGAAGGGTGGCAAAAAACAACTCCAGAAACTGGAAACAAGGGTATGTTATCGTACTATGTGTCTCAGTAGAGTGTGAGGTGGTTAGAGAGAGTGTGTGGCGGTTAGAGAGAGTGAGCAACAGAGTGTGACAGTGTTGTTCCTCCTAAACTCTGCTGTGATGATGACCGCAGGTGCGTGAGCTGGAGAACGAGCTGGACGCGGAGCAGAAGCGCGGCGCCGAGGCCATCAAGGGCGTCCGCAAGTACGAGAGGAGGGCGAAGGAGCTCACCTACCAGGTGGGGACCGCTTCATTGCTTCTCCTCTAGAGAAGCTGTAATGGCCCATCACATCGGTATCTACAGTATAGATGCTGGTGCTGATCTGTTCTGACAGGCCCACCTAGATCTCCTTTCAGAGCGATACTAGTCTGGAACACCATAATTACCTCCGCCAAGCAGGTTATATTCTCATCGGAATTCGTTTGTTTGTCTGTCTGTTTGTCTGTTTGTTTGTTTGTTTGTTTGTTCGCAAGATAACTGAAAAAGTTATGGATGGACTTTGACAAAATTTACAGGGAAGGTCTGAAATGACCGAAGGAAGAAACAATTTGATTTTGGGAGTGATCCGTATTACCGTCTGGATCCAGGAAGCGGTTATGTTTTACAAATGACTGAATTGTTCGTCCTATTGCATTTATAGTCCTCTACTGGGTTGAGATGATATGCATCTCTTAGAGATGTTTTGAAGAAATAGATCGTTTTACTAAATGTGATACCAATGTGCCATTCAAATGGGCTTATATATCAGACAGATCTGTGAGATGATTAAAGTATCTTTTCAAATAAAAGAAATGTTTTGAGCCTGAAATCTGTAGCTTTGTTATGGGGATTGTTATTCTGTGCTTGCAGTCTGAGGAGGACAAGAAAAATGTGAACAGACTGCAAAATCTGGTAGATAAACTCCAGAACAAAGTGAAGGCCTACAAGAGACAAGCTGAAGAAGCTGTAAGACCCCCCCCCCCCCCCCACACACACACACACAGAAGTGATGCACCACTCAACCCTATTTATTTACCCAATTTCTTTACCATATTCATTTGTTTTCAGGAGGAGCAGGCCAACACTCACCTGACACGCTTCAGGAAAGTGCAGCACGAGCTGGAGGAAGCTCAGGAGAGGGCCGATATCGCAGAGTCCCAGGTCAACAAGATGAGAGCCAAAACCAGGGACATGGGACCCAAGGTGAGTGGGGATATCCGTAGATCTGGCGTCTACTTTTTGGCATATATAAAATCCAACACTTTTTGGTTATAGCAGTGACAACGTACTACAAAGTGGTGAAAGGTTTTTTCCGTTTTGAATGAGTTTTTTTTTCTTTCCCATATAAAATATTTCAGTGTCAGTGTTAGACTCACTGTCAAATATCAAATTCCTAGGGGGGCGCTGTGGCGCAGCAGGCTACAGCGCTCGTACCATTTACGGGTCCGAGTGCCCACGGGGACCCAGGTTCGAATCCGGCCTGCGGTCATGTCCCGATCCCACCCCATCTCTCTCTCCCACTTACTTCCTGTCTACCACTTCACTGTCCTGTACTAATAAAGGCAAAAAGCCAAAAAATATACTTTAAAAAAAAAAAAAAAAAAATATCAAATTCCTTCTGAGCAAATGAGCAGCAATAATGTTGTGGATTAAAGGGAAACAGATCCTCCAGCCAGCCTGACAAATCTCTCAGACATAAAAAAAAAGACAGCTAAATGATGACACAGTGTTTTTGTTTGCTTTGCTATTTGTTTTTCTCAGTTGTTCAATGTGATTATGTTCGGTGCTCTTAGAACAATTCTTCAATGAGTTATATACTACGGCATTGTTAGAAGACCTCAGATGAAGGTGTTGTTTTAATGGGGTTTCTAAATTGCTGTTGTGCTCTCTTTGTTTTGACAGACACCAGAGGGGCCAGCAGAGTAGCCGCGACAGAGACAATATCTTTGCCTCTCAGAATGGATAAGAACAAAAAGAGGAGATATTCATGTATTGTTCATGAATGTAATATTCAGCAAATGAAACATCATCCAGGGCACGGACATATTATAACACAGTCCTTGCCTTTGGTGTTCTTGTCAAAACCCATTTCAAGCTCTTGTATTTCACAAAATACATGTAAACAAATTATCTCACTTCATAAAGGGTGTTATATTGTGCATGAGTCTAACCCAGCGGAATAATTCACATCACATAATGCCAGCTAATATGATCAAATAATGACTTTGAATGTGTTACATTTATTTATTTGCGTGACTTGAATTTCTCCAACAGTAATAGTTTACTGAATGCTGTACTAGTCATATTAGTAATTTAAACCTCAAATGAAACCAAATGAAGATAAAAGACAACACTCGTTAAATCATTCAACCTTACCATCCATTAATGACAACCCCTTACCCATTTCAATTTCTCAAGTAAAATACAATCTATCAATAAATTAAGTATGGTATCAGCAGCAGAACCCTTGTGTTGTTTAATTCCTTCTCAATGTGTTTCAATCGATGCTCACAATGACACCACATAGGATCAGGGGCAAGAAGGAGGCGGTCATTCCCAGCCGCATTCCCCCTCATTGATGCACTTATTCTTACTGCACTCTACGTTTTTTTTGTTGTTGTTAGAATTGATTTAAAAAGCTTAAAATGTTTACCATGTTGTAAGTTACTTTGGTTAAAAAGTGTCAGCCAAATGTAATGTAATAACAAATCCCATTCAGTAGTATCGTCTTACCTCTTCAAGATGTGTGAGGCCGCAGTTGTAAGAGCCTACCCTGTAAATACACAACGAAGCGACATAAAGTGTTCTATATAATTCCATTCCATAGTGATAACCTCACTGCCATGCCCAATTCCTCCTCACAGACTGCGACCAGAGCAACGGCACACTTAAGGGATAAACTTCTGGCTATATTTGAACTTGAGGGCTCCTTGCTCAAGTTCCATTCTCCATCGTATGTGTGGCTTATCCAGCATTTACACCGTGTGCTGAAATGTTGGGCTGATTTAAATGCTTACGGGAGGATTATCGTGCACTCTCGTCCCTCTGCTCTGGAGGTCATTCTGTGTCTCTTGCGTGAGTTTTTGCCCTCTGATGTTGGATGCCATTCACAGAGCCGAGTAGCACATGCTTTTGTTTGTTTCATGGCGTCGGCGCCAAAGCAGAACAATATTCAATATTCTCTAGCAATGCGCCCACAGAGGACATTGTCCTTCCAAAGAAAAAAGATCCCCCATACTAGACAAAAGCAGAGTGCTCCAAATATAGCAGAATTCTCATGTCAACAGTGAACTGAGGGCATACCCATTGACACAGAAACAAGAATAATTTGGCATCAGATTTCTCTTTCCCTTCATTTCCCTAACTTCTGGTCAGATATACATTGAAGGCACTTCATGATGGATTATGGGATTTTTGATCAGTTCACCTTGGGATTTATACCATAGATATGAGCATGCATTAACAAGAAACACAGTTACCAATGCATATTACATTCAGTTCAGTTTGTTTTTATTGTTGCAATGCACACACATCAATTCAAAAGCAGTGAATACACAAAAAATATCCCCACTCAATAACTAAACTACTGTATCAGTGTTGCCTCACAACCAATGACTTTAGAGAGAGAAATAGAGAAAGCTTTTCATATTCATATTTTATAACACCATCGCTTACCACTTTTCTTCTTTGATTCTCCAGATCATTCTAATATTGAAAATCGTTCTACATAATAATCCCATTCAAGCAATTACAGAATGCACATTAGGCATGCAACACAGGCCATTACTGTAGTGTGATCATACTCGAGAGGCTGGAACAGTGTCAAAGCATTTTAGCATGAACAGCGGGCGATGAAAGGAGAATTGCTTTGATGTCATTACACTAAACACTCTTCTCCCCAAGAGTCTCTCTTATTCACTGGCATCCTTTCCCTGCAAAGAAAGAAAAGAGAGAGAGAGAGAGAGAGAGAGAGAGAGAGAGAAACACACACATTCCACATTAGCCCATTCAGATGATATGCACGCATCCGTCCCCAGGCCTAATCCTATTGCGATGCTCGCCGTGTCTCGCCGTCAACTCACTTTGGCTCCCACGTCTCGGCTCTTGGCTCGCATCTTGTTGACCTGGGACTCGGCGCTGTCCGCTCTCTCCTGAGCCTCGTCCAGCTCGTTCTGCACCTTCCTTAGCTTTGACAAGTACGCGTTGCCTTGTTCCTCCTGTAAGACGGTACACAAATGAAGGATGTGTTTCATGTAAAAAGTTCTCTTCTCAAGCCCAACCGTTTTGAGTGTGCTGATACTCACACAATCTTCGGCCTGTCTCTTGTACGCTTTCACCTTCAGCTGCAGTTTATCCACAAGCTCTTGCAGACGCAGGATATTCTTTCTGTCCTCCTCAGACTATTTAAAGAAATAAGTGTGTGTGTGTGTGTGTGTGTGTGTGCGTGTGTGTGAAAATAATCCATTACTAACCAGGATTAAGCAGTCTAGCACACTCCCTTCCACGCGTGAGAGTGCATTTTTTGCCAACCTACCTGGTAAGAAAGCTCCTTAATTCTGCGCTCATATTTGTGCACGCCTTTTATGGCATCAGAACTCTGCCTCTGCTCCAACTCCAGCTCGCTCTCAAGTTCACGCACCTAAACGACAAAGAACAACTCTTTTTTATGACCGTCACAAACGTATCTGACTAGTCCTCTCTTCTTTGTCTGTGTTAGAGTACTGGTGTTTGTATTGGTCTTACTCTGGACTCCAGTTTCTGGAGTTGTTTTTTGCCACCCTTCATGGCCAGGTTCTCGGCTTCATCCAGGCGCTGCTGCAGATCCTTCACGGTGGTCTCCAGGTTCTTCTTCATCCTCTCCAGATGGGCACTCGTGTCCTGCTCCTTCTTCAGCTCCTCAGCCATCATGGCAGCCTTGGCACAGAAACCAAAGGTTTATTATATTCCTGTGATGCACCATAACCATGACATGTTGTTTTCCACTGTGTCAGTGTGAGGTATTATGCTGTTTTACATCAGTGATGGCCTTTTTGGCTTTCTCCTCTGCATCCCTGGACTCTTGAGTAGTGTCCTCCATTTCAGATTGAATCTGGCTCAGGTCAGTCTCCAGCTTCTTCTTGCTGTTGAGCAAGCTCACATTCTACGGGGGAAAAAAACACAAGTGTCAGTAGTACTCAGTGATGCCAGAATAATCATCTGTCTTCAGTGTAACTGACTAGAGCTGCATAATTATCGCAATCACAATTTCAACCAATGTAACTAATCACAAAGGCTACAATTAATCAAACATGGTTAATCTTTTTATGATTTATTTTTATGGTCATGTCATCTTATTTGTGTGACAGACAGTGAAGCTCACCCATCAAGAGTGCTAGGATTCTCATGCTTGAGGTACGCTCACCAATCAGAAGTGACACAACTTAAAGAGACATTTGAATTTTTGAACTGAATCTTGACATTGATATTCAAATAATCATATTACCAATGGCAATTGTTGGATTTGCATTATCCGCAAGAGAAATTGCCATTACCGTAGATATTTTCTCCTAATCACGCAACCCTTTAAATGACCCTGTAGCTACTGTACCTGTGAGTGCAGCAGCTGAACCCGCTCGCTAGCGTCCACCAACTCCTGCTCCGCCAGCTTGCGGCTCCTCTCGGTCTGCTCCAGAGCGGCCCTGATCTCCTCGATCTCGGCCTGCAGCAGGTTGGCCCGCCGCTCCGTCATGGCCACCTGCTCTTTCATGTCCTCGTTGTTCCTCAGCGTGTCCTCAAGATGAATCTGAGCGTCCTTTTTGAATATAATATATTATGTGTTAAGGGCGCTGGTTATATTGTTGTGAATCCAAATCAAGTCAAGTCAAGTTTATTTATATAGCGTATTTCATTCACATAGGTCATTCAATGTGCTTTACATAAACAAAACCAAACAGTAATAGCGGATAAAAGCATAGATAGGCAAGGAGTAATTAATAAAAAGACCATAATAAAACATAAAAAGAAAGCATAAAGCAGCATAGAATCCAAAGACAACATCAAACCCCCATTTGAGTCATCACCTTTAGTTGAGCCTGGAGGTTCCTCAGGTGTTTCTGAGCTTCGCTGGCCTGCCTGTTAGCATAACCCAGCTGAACCTCCATCTCGTTCAGGTCTCCCTCCATCTTCTTCTTGACTCTCAGGGCGTCGTTCCTGCTCCGGACCTCCGAGTCCAGGGTGCTCTGCAGGGTGTCGATGATCCTCTGGCTGTTCCTTTTCAGTTGGTCCATCTCCTCATCCTTCTCGGCGATCTTTCGCTCCACTTCGGACTTCACCTGGTTCAGCTCCAGCTGCACACGGAGGATCTTCGACTCCTCGTGCTCCAGGGACGCCTCAAAAATAAATACATGATGATGCATTTATTAAATAAACATTATGATGCAGCGCTGCTGTTGTCCTCTACTGTATGTCTTTGAGCCCACAAAGACTGCCAAAAGACACCAGGACCTCTAGCTCTAGCAATAGTGTTCCCTGAAAGACATTTATTCTGTTATTATTGAGCTGAATACAAGTTTCATGTTACTGCATTTAGCACAACACTAACAAGCAACCTTTGTGAAATAACTAATCTTCTTGCTTCAGAAAACTTTTTTGAGTTTTTTCAGTTGTCTCTCATTCCATTCACGCTCTCTCAACTCTTAAACCAAGTGGTCACTGAACACTGTGCTTTTTGAAGCAGAAGTAGTTATTGATGCTATGGCCTTGTGATAATGTTCTTGAGACTGCATTTCTGAGCTGTGTGGAGTGTATGATTCCAAGACAGGTCCATAGTGTTATAGTACAGGATGCACAGTAGCCACTCTGGTACGGAAACACGATTACCTCAGCCTCCTCCAAGGAGGTCTGAATCTCTGTCTTCTCCTGTTCCGCTTGTTTCTTTAACTTCTCAAGTTCATGAAGGGTTTTTCCTGACTCTCCGAGTTGGTCTGTGAGATCCATGATCTCCTCTGAAAAAATACAAATGGAACACTTGATGAAAATGTTCTACGGAATCAACTTTTTTTGATTACACGAAAGACGACTTCTTTCAAGGATTGGGCTCTTACGCTGCAGGTTTTTGTTTTCACGTTTCAGCGTTTCTAGATGTTCCAGAGACTCCTCGTAGGAATTTTTCAGTTTGAAATTTTCCGTGCCCAATGCACGCACTTCTCTCATAGTAGCCTCCAGTTCAGCCTGGCTCTCTGCATACTTCTGCTTCCACTCTGCCAGGACCTACGATGCATGAGCAACAGACCATTTATATCATATGTTATTATATGGACTGTATTGTTTATTTTCTATTCTCTCTTCGGGTTAATTCTTGAATTAATAGTGTTTATTATTGCTATTCTCCGTAATGTAGTCTCGACAACTTTTTGAAATGAATCACTGTTAAATTAATTATTGTATTGTTTTTATTTGCATGTCGCTTTGGATGGTAATTGAGTTTTGCTCATTGACATATGAAATGTATTATAAAAGGAATTTGTATTTGTATTTGAGTTTTCACAAAGTTTCTTGCCTTGTCAAAGGTCCTTTGCTTCTTGTCCAGGGCAGCTGCAGCTGAATTTGCCCTCTCCAGATCCGTCATGAGATCCTCCACCTCCCCCTGCAGCCTCTGCTTGGTCTTCTCCAGGGAGGAGCACTTGGAGCTGACCGCTCCCACCGCCTCCTCTGTCTCCTGAAGACGCTGCGCCAGCTTCTTCCTGTCAGATTTAACATTTCAAATACATAAATACAGTATACATCATACACACAGCATATCAATACAGTTATATACTAGTATCTACTGTATGTACTGTAGATAAACCATGAGATGGTAAAAGTACACATTGTCCATACTCAAGTAAAACTATGAATACTTTTGTAAAAAAAAGACTCTAGTAAAAGTATAAGTAGTGATTCAACTTCAGTTGAAGTACTGTAAGAAAGTACAGACTCTGAAATGTACTTAAAGTATACAAAGTATACTTGTTTTGTAGGATACGAGTAGTGATGTGATATTTACTTGGCCTCTTCGAGTTCCTCGGTGCGCTGGATGGCGTCCGTCTCGTACTTGGTCCTCCACTGCGCCACCTCGCTGTTGGCCTTGGACATGCAGCGCTGCAGCTCAGCTTTGGCCTCCTGCTCCTCCTCAAACTGCTCCCGCAGGAGGTCACAGTCGTGGCGGGAGGACTGCAGACCGTGGGCCAGGGCATTCTTGGCCTGATAAATATTTTAAAGAATTACATTTTTAAAAATGTGGATAATGTTGGGCAGTGGAGAGAGTCGCTTAACTCGACTTGCCCACTTAACTCACTTTAGTCTCTTCCTCATTTTGCCTCTTTAGCTCTTCAAGTTGTTGAATGTACGCCTGTTTTCCTCTCGTTAGCTGAGACAGCAAGGAATCCTTCTCTTCCACATGACGTGCCATCTCACCTACACCCAAATCAAGTGTTACTTGATAATATTTGTCAAAATAAAAAAACACTCAGTTTCTTCTTGGTGTTTTTGGTGGAGTTTTTATACATTCTATCAAAAGATTCCATTCCAGAGCAATCCCAGGTTCTAAAATACCACGTTGAATTCAGAGTCATATATTGAGATAATAGAGATGTCTCGGGCTCTCGTTGAATTCAATGAACTCAGATATTCTTCAGAAGGCTCATTCTCCAACATTCTTGTCACACCAGTGTGACAATACACCTTTAAGAGTAAAGGTTAAAGGTTAATTATGAAAGCTAGCTTTC
The DNA here is from genome assembly GCF_963854185.1 of Sardina pilchardus. Lineage (NCBI taxonomy): Eukaryota > Metazoa > Chordata > Actinopteri > Clupeiformes > Clupeidae > Sardina > Sardina pilchardus. Next base: position 37,867,818 of record NC_084996.1, read on the forward strand.
AGCATTACCATTTTCTGTCTGCAACCGAGCCTTCTGGGAAGAGAGGTCATTGATGAGCCTCAGTTGCTCCTCTTGTTTGGTTTTCAGCTCACTTAGCTGGTCTTCAAGGGCACGGCACATCTTCTCTATATTTACCTACGAAATACAATACAACTCAGCACAGCTTGTACACACAGTACACTTGCATCTGAGATCCACTCATCAGCAACATTTACATTTATATACATAAACATTTACTTAAACATATATATCTAAATCCATTGAAGACTTTCTTTCACCTTAGCTTTAGCTATAGTCTCCATGCTGCTGGTGAGATCATCCACCTCCATTTTCAGCTCACTCTTCTCCTTCTCCACCTTCTGCTTGACCCGCTGGAGGTTGTCGATCTGCTCGCCCAGCTCGGCCACGGTGTCGGCGTGCTTCTTGCGGAGAGCTGCTCCGGTGGTCTCGTGCTGCAGGGACGACTCCTCCAGGTCTCGCCGGAGCTTCTGCAGCTCCGTCTCCCGCTTCTTGTTCATCTCGATCTGGGCGGCGGTGGCGCCTCCGGCCTCCTCCAGCCTCTCGCTGATCTCCTCCAGCTCCCTGGACAGGTCTGACCGCTGCTTCTCCACTTTGGCACGGGCGGCGCGCTCAGACTCAATCTCTTCCTCCAGTTCCTCAGTGCGGGCCTGGGCATGAGGGAGAGAAGTGGAGTACATCATCAGCTAGCCGTATCATTTCCCATGAGCAATGTCTGTATGAAAGGGGTTGATCACCTGAAGCTCTTTGATTTTCTTCTGAATCTGAGAAGAAAGCGACTGCTCATCCTCAATCTTACTTTGAAGCTGTGTGACCTCAAAGTCTTTCCTGAACAAACAAAATGTGGAAAACGACAAAATCTCCTCATTGAAGTGACACACTCCACATAATGAATGCACAGCATATATACAGTGGTTCAGCATTTTGGTACTTTTTCAACTTTTCCTCCAGCTGTTGCTTCTCATTCTCCAGGTCCATTGTGGACTCCAGGGCCAGTTTCAGATCACCCTCCAGCTTCCGCTTTGCCCTCTCAAGGTCCATCCGAACCTTTCGCTCTTGCTCAAGAGAACCCTCCATCTGAATGAAAGGAAAACAAACCACATACACATATACAACAACAACAACAACAACACACTGCACTTATATAGCACTTTTAAAAGCACTCAAAGCGCTTTAAAGTGAAGGAGGAACCTCACTAACCACTATCAATGGGTAACACCATCATAACAACATCATAACAATGTCTACACATTATTATACTATTATACATACAGTATACAGTATTATAAGTCATCAATCAGCTCATACACACTCACGTCTTGCACGTGTTGCTCCAGCTTAGTCTTGGCTTTGGTCAGGGTGTTGACCTTGTCCTCTTCGACCTGAAGGTCATCTAGGATCTGCTGATGGGACTCCTGCAGGGCCTTCTTCTCCTTGGTCAGCTTACAAACACTCTCCTCCTGCGCAATGATCTCCTCAGTCAGGTTCTTCACCTGTGTGGCAGGACAATCATATCATGTCAATCACACAGGTTACAGACTTTTATAATGTTATTTCTGTTTATTATTATTTCTCAGTATCAACGAGGCAACTTTCCAGAGACACAGACACAGACCGATTAAGAAATATGATTTATGAATTATTGTAAAACAGGAAAAAAGGTTGCACTATACATAAGTAATCACCATTTATTCCACAGACGCGTTTCGGCTTTCTGCCTTCAGGAATGCAGAACGCCGAAACGCGTCTGGGGAATAAAGGTGATTACTTATGCATAGTGCAGCCTTTTTTCCTGTTTTTCAATTGTAGCTTATAATTTGGTCAGCACTCTAATAATATAACTCTTGAGTGAAGCCTGCTCCTACCCTTATTAACTCTTATTTATTATTGTACAAAAGGCTCCTTTGTGGGGATGCATGCATGGACACAACTCGGACCTTATTCTCCATAGCGTGTTTCTCCTTCTCCACTTTGGCCAAGGTGAGCTCCAAGTCATCCATGTCCTTCTTGAGCTCCGAGCACTCGTCCTCCAACTTCCTCTTCTTGGCGGTCAGCTCAGAATTGATTTCCTCCTCGTCCTCCAGCCTCTCGGTAGCCTCCTTCAGCTTTGCCTCCAGCTGTATCTTGCTCTTAATTAACCCCTCGCACCTCTCCTCCGCATCCACCAGGTTATCTGATTCCTTTCACAAATTAAAAAAAGGAAATAGCCAGTTGGAGAGATATACAAATAAATTAAAACACAAGAAAAAAATAAATGAATAAAACAAAAAAAGGACATAAGGGTTGTACATAAACTCGACCAGACCAGATTTTTATTGACAAAGTATAGGACTACTGTACTGTAGGTTAAATCCATATACAGGAAACCAGCTGATAGAGTTAGAAAATAAGACATACTGCCTGGACTTGAAGGAGAAGGTCATTCTTCTCCTGCACAACTGAGACCAGTTTCTCCTCCAGCTCCTTGCGTCTGTTCTCAGACTTGGTCAGGTCCTCCTTGCACTTAGCAAAGTCCTCCTTCATCTGCGCCATCTCCTTCTCAGATTCAGCGCTCTTCAGCAAAGGCTTCATCTTGAAGTAGAGACGCATCCATGGCCAGTGTTTGACATTCATAAATGCGCGAATGTTGTACTGGATGGTGTAGATGGACTCCCTTGTAAATTAGAACAGTACTATTACATTGGAAAAAAATTGCTATATAGAACCAAAAATGGTTCTATTGCATGCTTCATATACAGTATGAGACCCCTAAGGGTTCTTTAAAGCCAGCATGGTTCTATATAGCACCCAAAGAACATACAACAGGAAAGCACAGTACAGTAGATCACATTGAATACCTCCTGTCAAGCATCTTCTTGTACTCCATTCTCACAACGTATGCGCGGCAGACGGCCTGAATGCAGGTGACCACTTGGGCCAGACGCTCATCTCTCATCTCCTCCAGGACTCCCAGGAGACCCGCTTTAAAGAACACCTGCATGAGACAACATGGTTCAGTTTCAGAGAACATACTTCACTCACAAGGTTTTAATGCTAAAGAACTCGTGGTCAAATCTTCACCAATTGTTTACATGTTACATAATTATGATTTAGATAGATAGATAGATAGATAGATAGATAGATACTGTAGATAGATAGATGGATAGATAGATATAGATAGATAGATAGATATATTTTATTCGATACTTAGGAAGTCATCATACTGAAATCTGTTTTTCATGTACATTCTCACAAAGATATCAAGGATAGCACAATAAAGCTATTGTCCATTACAGTCCTCATTTCTGTGTGGTTTACTTGCAATATACATGTACTGTAGACAATGCTGTGAGAGTTGCACCTTGGTGTGTCCAAACTTATATTGTGAGTGATCAACATCAATTGAGCCCAAGACTTTCTCCGCAGCTTTCTTGTTGTCCATGAACTGGCCCTCAGGAACTGCACTTGCATTCAGGATCCTGTATCTAAAACAGTCACAGGTGAAATAGATTTCAATGAAATATGGTGAAATCCAGTAATCTATACGTTCATATAAACTGATTGTGCTCATATTAAACTATTGTGGTTACTGTTATTAACCACAAATACTAAATATCAGTCAACTTTAACTGTAATAAAGTACATTGCACTTCTAATTTATGGTTAAGTATGAAATAGTAGTTAAAGACCTGAGGTACTGTAGCTAAGGGCAGATATCCATCCAGGGAGCATACTGTACCTTTGCTTGAAGTCCCCGTATAGGATTCTGCTGGGGAAGCCCTTCCTACAGATTCTGATGCCTTCCAGTACACCGTTACAGCGCAGTTGGTGGATGACCAAGATGTTCTCCATGGCACCTGATATCAGTAGAAAAAAGAAAAGGTATTCGCATTCTGTCTTTTATAACGTTTCGACCACTCAGGTCTTCGTTAGGTACGTATATGATATCAGTAGCACATGCTTGACCAACAGTGGAAGGCAAACAATCAGAAATTACTGAATATCTTACAGAAAAACACTCAAAAAGTACCTGGTGTCTTTGTCTCATTTGGGATCAGACATCGCACAAAGTGTGGATGAGTGGTCCTCAGGTTTGACATCAGCTTATTCAGGTTTTCCTACATAAACACAAGAGTTTTTATTTGAGTTTTGGCAATATAAGAATGTATCGTATGTTTCATACAGAATATACCTGGAGAAGTACTTACCCTGAACAGAGCAGACACCGTTTGAAAAGACGAGCCCTTCTTTTTCGCTGCTTTCTTTCCACCAGCGGCTGCACCAGAATCTAAAATTCACATAATGAATTTAGATTTAGTGGTAGTGGTAGTAGTAGTAGTAGTAGTAGTAGTAGTTGTTGTTGTTGTAGGAGTAGTAGTAGTTGCAGTATAGTAGTAGTACTAGTGGTGGCAATTTTGTAACATAGACATTTCAGACTCAACTGAAACTAATATGAATTTACCATCACTGCCAGAAAAATTTGCGTACAGCATCCCAAGAATTTTCACTGAGGCTTTCTGGTACAGCTGCACAACAGACTCGTTCAAGGGATCCTTGTTCTTCTCTAGCCAGCCGGAGATGTTGTAGTCCACAGTGCCGGCGTAGTGCATCAGGGAGAAGTGGCCCTCAGGCTTGCCTTTGACTGCCTTTGGCTTCAGAAAGCAGTTGTTCTTGCCCAGATGCTGGTCGTACAGCTTGTTCTTAAATGATGTGTCAGTTGATTTGGGGAACATGCACTCCTCCTCCAGAATGGAAAAGATGCCCATTGGCTGTTAAAAATGACAAGAATCATAAGTGACACTCTCAGGTAAACTCAAAGTGTATACCTGTAAGCATTAAGAAATAATTTTGTGTATATTCTAGGTGAAATGGACCTTCTCAATAAGCTCAATGCAGGCAGCCAGATCCATCCCAAAGTCTATGAAGGCCCACTCGATCCCTTCCTTCTTGTACTCCTCTTGCTCCAGCACAAACATGTGGTGGTTGAAAAACTGTTGCAGTTTCTCATTAGTGAAGTTGATGCAGAGCTGCTCCAAAGTGTTGAACTAAACCAATAAGACAAACATGAAACACAAAAAATCAGTCAATTGTTGAAGCCGTTAGTGTTTTGATGCATTGATTTTGTATCATGTGTTGTGCTGTACTGTATTGTATTGCGTTGTGTGGCGTTGTCATGAGTCGTGGTGTGTTGTGTTGTGAGCATACCAAGGCACTTTCGTATCAACTGTGTTGTTGAAATGGCAATAAACCTAAACTTGAACTTGAATTGAAAACCTACATCAAATATTTCAAATCCAGCAATATCCAAGACTCCAATGAAATGCTGTCTTTGTTGTTTGGTGTCCAGCTGCTGATTGATCCGCATAACCATCCACATAAACATCTTCTCATACACAGACTTTGCCAGGGCACCAATGGAGTTGTACACCTTAGGCATAAAACAGCAACATCATCATTGTTCTGGTCAAAAATATAATTAGAGTGTAGACAAAGAGAAAAGTAACCATGTAATTTTAAACCAAATGTTTACTCAGTCAATGTTAAACTCAATGTCTTACTCAGTTCTAGGTGACAAGATGTAAACAAAAAACAGATAAAACGGATAAATACAGGTAATAGGTACAACATGCATAACAAGGTTCTACGAGCAGCATTGTCTTACTTGTTGGACATTTTGTCCCTTGGTAACATACTCATTCCCGACCTTCACCCGGGGATAGCACAGATTCTTCAGCAGGTCTGCTGAGTTGAGGCCCATCAGATAGGCAGCTTTATCTGCCACTAAAATAAATGAAAAAATATTATAAACCCAAAGTTACGTTCAATGCAAAATAATCTCATTCCATTTGCAGTAGTAACTAACTTTGCCACAACGAAGTTATGAACTTTACAGTGGCAAGAACTTTTAACCCTTGAGAACATAACGTAAACAACAAACACATAACCTGACAAGTTATTCCTAAAGCAGAATTATTTTTAATGTATCAACGAGTCTGCTTCAGTATAACATGGTAGCAGTAAAATAATAAGTTGAACCTCTGAGATGAAGGTGTTTTACCCTCTGTGCCATCAGGCTCAGCTTGCTCCTCACGCTGTTTCTGCTTGAATTTCATGTTCCCATAATGCATCACAGCTCCTGTGAGCTTGTAGATGCTCATCTTCTCCTCAGCAGAGAAGCCAAGAATATCAATGGCTTCCTGTAACGAACAAACAAAATGTCATTGTTTGGGTTGTTTTGAAAATGACCTCACATCATCAAATTGTGTTTTACTTACATCGGTTGCCATCAGCTCTTCAGCATCATCGATGCTTTTTACTGCCACCTCTCCCTGACTGATGAAGGCAAAGTCATACGGATTGGTGGTAATGAGAAGGAGATCTATAAAGCATATGTATGTTAGTCAACATTACTAAATATTTAATATGAATACTACCTTACAGAAAAATAATCATCTAAAAATAGTATGTTATCACTGTATCAATAATTTACCAATTAGTTCTGGCTTCTTGTTGCAAGTAAGCTGGTAAAAGATGTGGTAGCTTCTCTCAGCTCCCAGTTGAAATGTAACTCTGGATTTTTCCAAGAGATCTGTAGCAGCAATGTGACAGCATAATAAATGAGAAAATAATAATATCATAATCATTTGATGTTATACATTGTTGTACACGATTGACGTTATACATCTGTAATGTTGAGCATTTCTTTACTGTCATTTACAAGATACTCACATGTCTCAATATCAGCTGATGCCAGTTTACCTGTCATGCCAAAGTGTATTCTAATAAACTTTCCCTGCAAGAAGAAAGTTCAGCATCTACTTCTGAGCTGTTCGTATGCTGTTAATACAGGATATGAATTATATATGAGTTTAGAATTATGTACTCACAAAGCGAGATGAGTTGTCATTTCTCACTGTCTTAGCATTGCCAAAAGCCTCCAGCAGGGGGTTAGCCTGGATGATTTGATCTTCCAGTGTACCCTGTGGCCAAAGCAAACAGTAAATATCTTTTTGATGAGTTTGCTGGGGCTATTTGGCAAGATTGCAATAACAAACAGAATCCTTTGCCTTCATTTTGCTGACAACTTCTTTTTTCTTCTCGGCAGACACTGCAATTGTTGCGAAATACTGGATGACACGTTTGGTGTTCACAGTTTTCCCTGCACCGGATTCTCCACTAGAAAATACCAGAATATTCAGTTAATTCTTAATGCATTGTACAGTATGAGTAATAGAGGTATTGGTTAAAAGACATCACCACAGCTGTGATTTGACTGTAGGCAGCAGGTAATGTTCATGTAAAGGATTCTATTGATCAACTGAATTAAAAGAATACTTACGTGATCAGGATAGACTGATTCTCTCGGTCTACAACAACACAAAAATGACATTTTAACATAAAGCAGAAATGTAACAAACTCTAAAAGTAAACAAACAACATTGCCCCACAAAGTCCCCTCACCAGTAAGCATGAACTGATAAGCGTTATCAGACAGTGCAAAAATATGTGGGGGGACTTCCATCCTCTTCTTTCCTCTGTATGCAGTCACCACCTCGGGGTTGTAGACGGGGAGCCACTTGTACGGGTTCACAGTCACGCAGAACAACCCAGAATAGGTCTGACACATGGGGAGAGAAGACTCCATATTACATCCAGAGCCGGCAATACAATAATGTATTCATGTGATTCATTGCTTTTGGAGGTTTACTGACTATGTATATGAAAATGCAGAGAAATGCAATTCTTACATAGATCATCCAGGCTGCATAACGCTCTTTGAGGTTAAACAGCACACATGGTTCGTTGAGGTGGGTCATCATGACCATGTCCTCAATCTTGTCAAATTTGGGCGGATTCAGAGGAAAAACTTGGTCCTCCTTGACCGTTACAACCTGTTTTTTTTTTTTTTAGAAATGTTATAAGAAGCATGCTTGCTTGCAAGTTTATAGTTACAACTAATAACACATTTCATTTCTATAACACTTTTCAAGACAAAAATATGCTTCCATAACTTCATAACAGATACATATCTGATGCTGCTGTACTGTAGTGCAAACAGACAGTGCAATATAATGGTATGCATGTCACACATAATATACTGTGTTTATATATATATATATATATATATATATATATATATATAGTATAATATAATGGTATGCATGTCACACATACCCTGCCGTCCTGGGTCTCCACTGTAGTTTTTTCTCCGTCTTTGCTCAGGATGGTGCCTTTCACATACAGTTCCTTTTCATCGCAGACAAAGCAGGCCGTTTTGCCATCAAAGGGCCTGCTCTGGGACTCGATGCGCTCCCTCTCGCTCTTGCGTAGGTACTGGGCAGCCACCCCAAACACCGCCATCTCTGCGTCAGAACTCATGCTGGCCCTTTGAGCAAGAGCACCAGCGGAATAAGATGTCTTTAGATTAGACACTGGCGATCTTTGTTCAAAAAGAAAGTGAACTCTAAAAGATACACACACAGATACACAACTTGACTTACATACCTCTTTGAGATGTCTATATCACAAATTAATTCTTGGAGATGGATTATCCAAACAGAAACAGCATTCACAAAAGGGAAGAAATCAACCATATCATGACACATCTATTATGCTTTACATTTTTCATGACTTTTCGCCATGTCTCATAAAAAAAATTTACAGAGAAAGGCACACCACCTTACTATATCCTGAAATGCAGTGATACTTACCTGTGACGTTTCTCAACAGTGGCCTACCGCAACTGACCCTTATATAGTGTGGTCATTGTCCTTGGTGTCTATTCTATGCCCTATATTTGGGCATGCATTGTTATCCCAGCAGAGGGTAGTTAGTTAATAAATCCAGTACAAGGAAGAGTTATATTTAGTACTGTCTCACAGTCAAAGATTATAATCCTGTGGACTAGGCATGCAATTCAATCGCACTACTGGCAATCAATCAATAGATACCACAAACCTTTTTTTGTTGTCCTAAAATTCTGAACATGCTATTATTAGGTTATTCTTAGTTTACTTTTTAGAAATCTGAAGTCATCTGGTATCAGAAACGTTGTCAATATTATGACATTTTTCATGTGATTAAATGTTCAGAACTTGACAAAGACACCAGTTAAACCCGTTGCTATCTTGAGCTTTGGGTTGCACTCAGTGCACGTGAAATGCGCTATATAAATAAAAGTACCTTACCTTACCTTACCTTACCTATAGCCTACCTGAAATAATCTTTGGATACTATTCTAGTTTCTACAGAGTTTGACAAACTGTCAATTTAGAGTCTTTGAAAATATATATTTTTAATTTAATTTAAAAAAAAAATAACATTGGCCGGGTTTCCCAAAATTGTTAAGAAGCTCTTAAGTGCTAAGAACTTCTTAGGAGCGTTGTAAGAATGTTCTAAGAACGCTCCTAAGAAGTTCTTAGGACTTAAGAGCTTCTTAAAGATTTTGGGAAATCCGGCCACTGTGAGTTTACAAGACTTTGTTGGCGTCCTGACATGAACATGGTACCATCAGGGATCATCAGGGGGTATCATACATTGTATCCCACAATCATATGCCTGGTATCCTGGTATCTCGCAGACAGTAGGCCTATATGCTACATGGTATTTTAGATACATTACATGGTTTGAAGCGTCTCTACTGACTTAAGTTGCTATTTTAGTGGATACAGAAAAGCAACAGACTACTCGCAAGCTGTGAGAGAGGTTTGTTTTGATTCGTTTTAGAGGCTAATGGAGGTCAACCAGGACGGAATTACTGACAGGTCATCAAAAGACGCCGCTTAGACGCAGCTGTTTCAAAACAATGGCCGTCGTAACCAACCAGCCTCAATACGAGGCCTATTCTTCTGACTGAAGGACAGTGACATTGAAGTTAATGAACCCAATTTAGATGCCCAGAGCTCTGTAATTAATGCCACGGCTGTTCCCACTTCCAATTATGACTGTGCTCGAGTTGTCTGCTGAATGCAAAGTCACATCAAGGTGAGCACATAGGCACGACAACTTTCTATTCGCAGGGCCAGCTCAGTGCCAAAGAGATATCCCTACATCACGACTTGAGTTTCCTGGCATTGTAAAGACAATTCTTGTGCAGCGTTTTTTTCCTCTGAAGACTAGAAACAGTATTATTAAACAAAGGTAACACGACTATATCGGTGGAGGTAGCTTACATACTTGTCGCCTTTTCTTCATCACATTTACTGATACGACGTACAGTGGTCTATATCCTATTCACCCCATCCTGTTGTTCAAAATACTTACTCTAGATGGCGTCCGTCATGAAACAGAATTTCTGGTGTTGTGGTGTGTTTTGATGGGACAAGCAACCTGTGGTTATGTCAAGAAGGGAATGCGTAACCGGAAATAATTAATTGGCTATGATATCCACTGCCTACAGCCTACATTTGACTTTGTATAGTCATTCAAAATCAGCCAAAAGTATGATATGTGGGTTTGTACACAGAACACTGAACTAATTAATCTAATCGATTATTTAACATGCTGTGTGTGTGTGTGTGTGTGTGTGTGTGTGTGTGTGTGTGTGTGTGGAAATCATAAGAAGGTTCTGTAGCTCATACTGTAGGTCTCGGAGGTAGGACCGCAGAGTTTTTGGCTGGGAATAAAGTTTCTTTCTTCGCACTGCTGTGACTCTACAAGTGGCGGCATTGCGAGGCTCCATTCAACGAAACAACACTGAACAACTATAAAGCATCATCAAGATAGATTAACATTCCCCGCATATTTTCACGATGCCAGGAATCTACTGCCGAGCGTTGTACGCCTTTAGCGGAGAAAATGACCGAGCGCTCAGGTTCAAAGTGGGAGAAATTATCGAGCTCCTGCAACAACTGGACGGCGGGTGGTGGGAAGGAGAGATAGACGGAGTCAGAGGATGGTTCCCTGCTAACTATGTCAAGGTTCTGGAGGTAAGCCAGGGGCAGATCACAAACATGGCAGTTACTGTATCATCTGTAGTCTCACTTTACACCTTGTTTCGCACATCTGTTTGTCCGAGCTGGATGACTAGTATTCTGATGCGTAAAAGTTGACTTAGGCCACTGTAATAGGAAAAAACAAAGTGACCCGAAACAATACGGTATATTGATTCAGTTATTACATTTATTTCTGGGATACGAATGACTTATCATGTTAGCCTGACCATGTACAGTAGATGTCCAGCATGATTCCAGGAGCATGTCCATGTCATCTTCTGCAGTGCACATTACAAATGCACTCTGCATGCACACAGAAGTTCACATAAACTCCAAGAGCTCAGAAGCTCAGTGTTATTGGTGAGTGGGTGGGATGGACACATGGAGTGGGGTCACTTACAAAAAGGAGGCAGCAGCAAGGAATATCAAATAAGATAACACTTAAGATCTCTTAATGTCAAAACGTTTCGCCAACAGTGAGCCACTTCAGTCAGATTAGTCACAGATGACCCTGCCCAGCTGACAGCCCCATCACAGTGTCTTTTTGTGCCACTCTGAAGGAGAACCTTTGCCGTCACTCCAGGTTGCTTTGCCTGTATAGTAGGGCCTTTCTGTTTACGATCTCCTCTTAATCTGCTCAAGGGAAACATGAGTCCTTGTTCAGATATCTTGCTCTCTCTCTCTCTCTCTGCATGTAATAGTATGAAGTTTCAGTCAAACATTTACAAATTGGGGGAGGGTGAAAGTGTGGTTGTGTCCAACGGCATACCATAAGTGCTTACAGGAAAATCATGGATGAGACCAAGAAAATAGATCTATTCACATTGACCTTTTCTGTCAAACACACCAAGCCTTTATAGATTCATCCACAGTGGTCACCGTTCTACACAAGCAGACACTATTTTAAACAATGGAACTGTTACTGCAGGAATACCATAAGCAGCACATAGGTTTGTTTTCATCTAGCCTGGCATAGCCATATGTAAGCTTCCGCTCAATTTTCATTTCCCTTCACCGTTACGACATTAGTACGAGGGTATGGTACAACCAGGCTAGTTTTCATCCAGAACACTCAAATTTACTGGAGAGGCAGACAACCCTTGGATGCCCCCATCTCTTGACAGTCAGTCAATTGAATATTTAGTTCTCTTTTGTAGATCAGCAGTGCGCATGACATGGCTGATCATTTTAAATTGCAGTCCTAAGTGATTGTTTCGTGACAGGCACCAGTAAAGAATATACAAATCTGCCTAAAATCAGTGTTTAATTTTGTATGCACTGTTTTTTTTTCTCAGGCAGATAAATCCCATGAGATCATCTTTCCGGTGAAAAGATAGACAGAATGACTGCTCTACTTCTGAAGCCCCCCGTGGTTTGACGTTGAGGATAGCATTTTGTCATCATTTATCCCCCTTCTCCTCCCTCTCTCCCTCCCTATCCTGTGTTTTTGCTTTTTATCTCCCTGTCTAGCCAGCTGCATGGACTGCAGACTCAAACCAGCTCACTGTCATCGTCTCGTCAGTAAAGTTGGCCATTTCCATTTTGGGAGGGAGCGTCAGTGGTGCGATGCACAGAGGGGTCAATTTGATTTGCAAGTTATGGGCCAGCGGGTCGCACAAAACATGCCTTGTTGCCACGGCGACTCCCCTTAGCTGCGTCCTACACTGTCGTCCATTGTGCGTCTCCAGGCCCATGAAGAGGGACGCAGTGATGTTTCAGCCCGGGCTCTTGTGGCGGCGTTAACATCTGGCAGTCTCAGACAAAGGCGCTCAAACAGCTTTCCAACTGGCACTGGAGAACGAGACAGACATCGTCTCCCTTTTTTCCTGACAGAGTTTCAGTGCAGTGATAAAGTCATGTTCATTCTTCGTCCCCCGTGTCCTCAGCCTTGAGCCCTTAGGCGGTGGTGCTGTTCGGGACGGACGTTAGAGCCAAAAAAAAGTGCTTCCAGAGTTTCTCTCTGCCTCACAGTCTGGAGCTTCTCTCCCCCCGAGCAAGTCGTGTCAGTCGACACCTCTCACTTTCACTCCCGTGAGAAAAGAAAGAACAGGCCTGAGAGAGTATGGTAGGGACAACGTTTTTTAATTCATGCACTTCTGCCTGGGCTTGGTCGTTTGATTGTAGTGGTACTTTACTTTGTTTGTTTTTCTGGGTGGTGTGTGTCTTCAACAGAAAGCAGTGTATGTATGTGTTCACTACATGCCTAACCGATTAAATATGTTTGGTGCAACTTTTTAATGCACTTCATTACCGTGAAGTAGGTATTTTGTGTGGATTAAGTATAGCAAAACTCCTCTTCTGGCATTGATAAGTATAAAACAGAAATGCTGCACTGCAAGAAAACAAGATATATTTTTAAGAGTTTGGAGCTCTGCAGCCAAGGCCTTTTAGTAACACTTTTAACTGAAGCACTGTGGGAAAAAAGATGTTTCTGTGGTCTCAGTTACTGTCCTGGTCAGGCTCCAGATCGGGCAGTCAGTGCTTATCCTGTCAATCCCAGTAGCTGGTCCACCCTTAGGGACTCCTGCCAAAGTGCTTTAATCTTCATTGTGGGTTTCAAGAGGTGCCCGCTGCACTTCTTAACGCAACGCTGCCATTCTCGACTTTTGTCAAACCACCTCCTCCTCCTCCTCTGTCTCACACTGTTTCCCCCACTTCCAGAGTGGAAGTGAAAGCATGTGTCACATGCAGTCCGGGTTGTTTGTTCTGGTGCCAGAGCTCTGGCGTCTTACTCATCTCCGCTGCCTCTGTAGTCACCAACTAAGGTAGAGAGTGACAGATTTGTCTCTGTTCCCGAGCGCAGATGATGATGGTGACCGTGCTCAGGGTTCATTACCGCGGATTTGACAACTGGCCTGCTTGCATGCTGTGTTCCCCTCAGAACTGGCTTGCATGGAGTGTGCATTTAATCCCAGATTTCTTGTTGGATCTATAGTGAAGAGTGCAAGTGCAATGTCCTAAAGCTCTTTGCTTTACATCAGACTTCAACTGCAGATAGAAATGGAAAAAATATAACTGGCAAATATATTTGTGACAGCCTGAGCATGTCTTGACTCTAGATAGGACTAAAGAAAGTCTGGAATCAGTCTGCAATCTGGGATGTACTCTGTGTGAGAGATTCAATGATACAATCAGCACTTTCCTATTTTGAGCAGCTGATTGCTATCTCCCATCTTGTGAGTAATCTGCGGTATCTATAAAGCCACTGTGTGAAGCTGCAACTCATCCAAATGATTCACTGGGAGGCTGTAATAACAAGAGAACCAAATTTTCTTTCAGCGACAGAAGAGGAAAAGTTTTTCTGAAAGCAATAAAAAAGCTGAGACTTTAATAGTTTCATGAACCATGGCGTGGTTATCCATCTTACTGCTCTGACCTCGAGGCTCCGAGCCGTTTGCATCCATAACGGTTATTCTGTGACTCGAGCCGGGAGGAAGTGGTGGACGTCTGCGGTTGCCGAGTAAATAAAAATCGGTCCGCAGGCTGTTTCAGTAGCACTTACTGTATGCGGCAAGGTCGTGACTAAGCCTTGATGCAGAGGGGAGTGTGTGAGTTGGAGAGAGAGAGAGAGAGAGGAGGAGAGGAGGGGAGTGTGAGTTAGAGAGAGAGAGAGAGGAGGAGAGGAGGGGAGAGAGGAGAGAGAGAGAGGAGGGGAGAGAGGAGAGATAGAGAGGAATCTCTTTTATGTTGCACATCAAACGTGCACATCCACCCACTCTGGCCTGATGACCTAGCAGAGGGAGACGCATGATCATTTTGGATGAGGACCAGAATGAATGATGCATGTGCCGGTCACCCACCCCCTCTCTCTCTCTCTTGCACATGCAGACACACACGTACACGACACGTACACAGTTACATACTGTATGTGTGATGTACATGTGCCAGCCTACATGTATGCAACATACCCACACGCTCACACCTATACAGAAACACAACCACACTCACTTAACATTTACACACACACACACACCCACACACACATAGACAGACACACACACACACACACACACAGTAGAACAAGCAGCAGAGTTAAGTTGCTGCTGTGTGTGCGTTATCGAACTTGGTGTGCCGTGCTTCCCTCCGCTGTTAAAAACTTGCTGCAGTAAACACTTGCTCGCTTGGCAGTGCCCTCCTCTCTCACTGACGAGAGAAAGTAGGGGGGACTTCCGTGGGCTTCTGGAAACAGAAGATAAGGCTCCACCACAGAACACTCATCCTTATTCCCTTATGTAACCGCAGCGACGTTTCTCCAGGTGAAATACGGCTCAGACAATGCGACTACCGCAGACAGTGGATGAGCTGTGGCGGGATGCAAAAGGCAGCGAGGGGGGAGTTCTTGTGCCAGTGCAGTTCTAGGCTCAGCTGAACACGGGACGCTCAGAGAAAAGCCACAATAAATCAGATCCTGTTAGTGACTTATAGTGTATTCTTTACACCTCAGTTATTGTCCAAAATGCGATCACTTCTCTTGCCAGTTTCCTTTGGCTTGTTGAATGTGCGACAGATCTGAATTTCAATTTGCGGTTTTGGATTTAATCTAATTTTATTTACCGCCCTAATTGAATCAGTGTTCTGGCAGTTAGATGAACAATGCACGCTTTAATAGGGTAGCAGTTCTATTGCTGTGGGTGAAAAGTTGACTTGAATACACCCTCGGTGTATCCATGAGGTCATTCCCATCGTAATGTTGAGCATATGGAACAGATCGCAGACTCCAGGGCTGCCCAACTCCCCCTGTCCATTAGCCGGGCATCTCTCTGCCAAGTGGTCTTGTTCCACCTCAGCGAAGTCACACTAAACAACCTAAATCTCCAGCCTGCGCTAGCTTGGCTTTTAATTTTATGACAGTTTAGCGGTTTCTATGACACCTCGCTGGTTGTGCCAGAGCGGTATTCATTGCCGAGGCAAGCTAAGCTGATTAAAGAGGGGTCCCTCATCCTCGACGGCCAACCACTCCTCTTCTTCGTCCTCGTCTCACGGTAAACTTCCCAGCTTGTCAGGGTCTGATCAAGTTAACGAAGTCTCTTGCCGCCTCAGCTGACTGAGTTCCCACGCAGTGGGTTGATGCCTTATGAAGTACGCCTCAGTGGAGCTGAAGAGAGGAGAGGCCAAATATCTCATGGTAGTGGACCTCAGGAAGTGAGATTAGCACATCAAACATTGAAATAAGTTCACCAAATCTTGTCATAACACTCATATCATATGATTTTATTGATACGGTGTTGTTTGGGAGTAGTTTTTTTGCTCATAGATAAATAATCAGCCAATTTTCCATTCATGCAATACAAGACATGGGCATGATAAAGTGTGCTGTCTGACATCAAGGCCTCAAGCACCTCTCGCACCCATCCCCCCTACAACCCACCTCATCCCCTGAGACAGTTTGTGGCAGAGCTGCAGTGAATGGCCGCCATGTTTTTTCTTCGGTTCCCTAGAAACCTGTGGCCCCACCTCCGAGTGCACCAGAGGTGACGGACAACCAACCTCTTCCCCCGGGTTGGAGGTGTTACCTGTCACCTGACGGACACAGGTACTTTGTCAACTCCACCACCAAAGGTAGGCCATTCTGCTCTAAAGGAAATAATTATGTAACCAACCGTATGTTTACACTGCACTATATTTCTAGTCTTGTCTATACTTGTATACTTTTTTGCACTTAATGCATTTTGTTGTCTTTGTACTCTGCACAATGACAATAAAGTTGAATCTAATCCAACCTAAATTGTATTGTATTGCATTGTATTGTATTCTGTTATATTCTATTCCAAACCATTTAATTGTATTCTATCCTGTTTTACTATAACACATTAAGATAGTAGTTATTGCGGATGCATTAGAGTTTTTATAGCTAGTCTAAAAAAGGGAGACCACAGTTCCGCCTCTCTCCTCCAGTCTCCACATCCTCTCGGTCTTGTCTGAGGTGCCTGTCGTGTCCCTTCACTCTCCAGGGCTTTGGAGAGCTCATCCTCCTCCTCCCCTCCGCCCGCCCCGCACCCCATTCATCTGTAGAGGGAGCCAGCGGGCCGAGGCCACGCACATTCATCTCACTCACAAAGCCCCCGCTAGTCAGGGCCCTGCTCACTCAGACCCGGCCGCCTGCTCTTTCTGCTCGGGCACGTCAGCGGGCGCTCGTTTGAAGCACTGGGGCCACAGCAATCAGCTTTATCAAGGGGTGGGGGTGGGGGGGGGGGGGCTGTGAAGTTGTGCCTGTGGGCTAAAAAATTATTATATTAAGAGTGATGTGGAGTGAGAGGTTTGTGTTTGTGTGTGTGCAAGTAGCCTACAGTACATCGAGGGAATGTTGATGGGGAGGGTTGTAATGTTCAGGTTAATTGCAGAGATGTAGAATGTAATTAGTGTTTGTTATATGGTTGATTGTGTGTGTGTGTGTGTGTTTGCATGCATGTGTGCGTGTATGCATGCTTGTTTGATGGGAGGGTATGGGTTAGTTAGGAGCCTATGTGAGTCACGGCAAGTAGCAGCGAGGTGGTGTGGTGTGTGTTTGTTTGAGGAGAGTTAGACGCCTCATACGGCTCGGACTCCCACTGTTCCAGGCTCCAATCAGCTACATGGTATAAAAACACACCCAGACCCACAGACAGCCATATACTGTGTGCATGCTGTTTATACTGTATATGTGTGTGTGTTTGTGTCCTTGTCCTTGAGTGCATACGTCTGTGAATGTAAATGTGGGATTTAGTATACAGCATGTCTGTGTGAGTGTGTGCGACTGTGCATGTGTGTGTGTGCACGAGCTTGTGTATGTGCATGCATGCTTGTGTGTGTGTGTGTGTGTGTGTGTGCGTGTGCATATGCGTGAGCGCGGACGTGTTTACTACTCTCCCCTCAGTAATAACTGCCTCTCCCGCCTGCCATAAGTCTTGCTGAAATATTGCTGATTGCTGTTTTCACTGTGTAATTGATGTATGGCACCCGTCCTCCTGCAGTGCGACGTCATGCCCGCGCTCGTGGATGATGCCCTCAATAAAATATCTCCAGCGCTCCGTTCCATTGTGCCGCATGGGTCACGGCCTCAATAATGTTAATTACAGTTGTTGGGTGCGCATAAATACCTCTCTCTCGTCTCCTCTAAGCCCGCGCTAACGCTGATGGAGTGCGGAGCGCTACGGAGAGATACTCAGCCGGGCCGGGGTTTTTTGTTGTTGTAATATTGCGGCTACCTCGTGTCATCGCTTTCCCCCCGTGGACGGCGCGCGTTCCATTTCTGCGATCGGCTGACTCGGCTCGTAATGTTTATAACGCAAATGAAATGTGAGACAGACGGGCAGTGCTTGGCAGGATGCCCAATGCCCGACCGTGTGTGTGTTTGTGCCCCTGGAAAAGTGTGTTCTGTCTGGGAAATGAGATGAGCGTGCGCTCCCTGAGGGGGGGCTGAGGCATGCTGCTTAGTCAGTGGAAATCCCGATTCGGGCCCAAACCAGAGAGGACGAATAAGAGGATGTATTTCAAAAGGATGCAGTCATGATTGAAACTATGCTGAGTCTTTTTTTTTTCTTGTGTTGTGTTTGTTTTAGTGATGCACCGATAGATCGGCTGGTGACCGGAATCAGCTGATTTTCACGTGATCGGCCATGACCGGCGACCGGCCGGTCAGTCTGAGACATGCCGATGTTATGCCGGTCAAATGCACAGCATTGTATTGTAATAACATCACACAGCTGAGTTAGCAAAGTTAACCAGGACTTGTGATCAATCGTAGCCGGTCGGCAAAACGGCAAATACATCCTTCTTTTAAAACGAATGACTTGAGTGCTTCTTTCTGCTCAACCTTTAAAGAAAAGCCCAAGTCTAACTCTTCCAAAGCGAATTCAAACGAACTCGCTTCGTTAGCCTCATCCATCTTTTGTTGTTCTCTATGGTTGAGACCAGACCATCCCGCTAGGCAAAACATATTTTTTTGCCGCTAGGGTGCGTCTAGATTTCTAGGCTACACAGCTGAACCACAAGCGCTGCTCCACTGTCTCCACTCCATGCTCCACTGTCTCTGGCGAGACACAGCAGGAATGAACATTGTTTTGCTTCGGTTTGCCACCTTAGCATGTATTCTTTAACACTACTACAGCAAGAAAGTCCAATTTACACATTTAGAGGTTTATTTAATTATCTTTTGACTACTCATACCTGTATATTTCTTCTAAATTTGCCCAAAGTTAGCATTCTAATGTGTCATACTACCGCGACTAGACCGTGATACAAAACATATCATGCGTGGTGTCGTTGGAAAGCGGTGTTTCTCCTGCATGACGTTATGCCATCCAAATGTGGACACTTCCTTTGTATCCGCAAGCAATCACGAAGTTCAAAGAGTGTAGACTGAGAATGCATATTGGCTGTGTTTCAAGGCTATTTTCTCAAAAATAGTTTTTTTTGTGATTTTCCAACATCTTAGCCTATGTAGCACCTATGTACACCAAACTTTCCAGTTATACACAGTACATTAGTAGGCTTTAGTGTGAAATGAATGTCCCACACTGGGAATACTGCAGCTGAAGAAGACTTGAAGAATCTGTCTATTCATATTTTTTTTTACCAGCCATTGATAAGTTGATTAAAGTTTGAAGTAGTTAGAAGAAATGAAATCGGAATCGGCTAAAATCGGTATTGGCAGGTCAAATTCTATGAAAAATCGGAAATCGGAATCGGCCAATAAATTGCAATCGGTGCATCTCTAGTTTGTAAGCTTTCCTTTGATGCGGTGAGAGAGGTGACTTGATACTGTAGGTGTTGTGACGCTTCTTATTTCCTGGTGTCTGCTGGGGTTTTTTTATGCAAGAGGGGCGCAACAGGAAAACAAAACAAAAAACACCTCTCATTCCCTGGTCTCATCAAAGCCATCGATATCTCAAAGTTGCGACAGTACCATTGACTCCCGTGTACAAACAATGGCGGCACATCCGGTGTGTCATGGTCGTTGAAAGGAACTATTCAATTGAGAATGAATGAATATCTCAGGTGTTATAATAAGACTTTTCTACATGACTTATGGTCGTGTGCATAATAATGCATTTTCATTGAGTAATATATGTATGTGGAAATGCAGTTTATAGTAATTTTCATCGAGTATTTAAAGTAAATATTAATGCAATCGCTGCGGTCAATCCCGTAGTAAACCAGGGACCAAGGGAACTACTGAGGCTACCCACTAACTAATCTGGCTTTAACATGGAAGTCAACGGCTGTCGCAACTTTGAGATATCGATGGCTTTGGGTCTCATTGTAGGCCTTAGGTGTGTTCAAATTGGGCAATCAGTGGCAAATGTTCATGGTGAACATGGGTTACATGTCGGCAGTCCGACATCCTGCCAGTCCGACATCCCTTTCGTCCGACATGCCGCTATTCAGACATGGTGTTATTCCGACATGCTGCCAATCCGACACATTTTAGTACTGCCATTTCGACGATTTAGCCTATCAAATTCCAACATCCTGAGAAGCACGTAGGCAATGGCGCGGGAAGGGTGCTGAGAGGGGCTGAGGGTTGCGCAGCGCACCCCCTGCTATAGCAGGTATATTAGCCTACAACGTTTGTCATAATATGGCCAATTTTGCAGCTTAGTAGTCACATAAAAAAAGTTATGGATAGCTTTGAATAGGCCTACATCTATCCATATAGAAAAAAAATTCATATAGGCTGCAAGAAGTGAAAGTGACGTGACTCGCTGAGTTAGGAGAGACGAAGCAAGCAGGTTTGACTTATTTCGAGTAACCTAGCAGAAAATATATGTTTTTCTCCCGGCAGTAGGCTACTAAACATTAATTAACAAGCACTCATAATGGTATCCTGCATACGTTTTCATTGTACTCCTATGTTGCATTACGCATATCGTGAATGCCCTCCATTACATATTCAGACAGCTGTCCATGGTTCTGAAGAGGCAGCAGATAGATATAGAAGGGTCCAGCGGATAGATAGGCACTCCACTCCTTATCTGATATAGCCTAGCTTACGATAAGTTTTCTCCTCTTAAGGGGCATTTGTTTCTTGATAAACATGTTTGATAGGCTACGATGTGAGAATAGAAACAATGTCTGCACAGGCAACTTATAGCCTGTTTACTGGAGGAGAAAACAATCCCTTCAATCAGCACACAGTTTTGGCCTGCTTGGAAAAAATCCTATTTTTTTCCAAGTCAATTTAACGGACCCTATGAGCCCAACGGACGCAAAGTGCGTCAAAAAACACACCCATTCTTCTCTGTTACATTGCTCCGCGATTATTAGTCACAGCGAGATGAGACCTATATTGCATGAAAGAGCAGAACCGGGGCTTTCCAACGGGACTAGACACGTGCCTGTGCGATCAAGTATGAAAATAAAATAAAATCATGAATTTAAATCAAAGTATATCATATTTACAGTCTATATTGCTCTGCGTTCACCCACGCAGCCACTGCTCTCGCTTGAATTACTCCGGGACCAGGCATCGCACAGACATAACACGCATATCAAATGAAAGAGGAGAAACAGAGCTTTCCATTGCTACCATACACATCGATCCTTTTGTGTTATAGAAACAGACGAAGTGACAAACAAATAAGAATCATATAGCTTCGGCTACCGCTGTTTGATTTACTCGTGAAACCGTGGTCAAAAAGATAAGGCTTGCATGTCAGATAAAAGAGGAGAGCTAGAGTTATCCACAGATACCAAATATAACCTTCTAGGCCATCAAACAGACGAAGTGACAGCAAAATAATAACTTAATTTGGCTCCACTTAGTCCGCGAATAATGAGACGAAAACTTGCCATGTCTGCTTTCACTTCCCCGAGTCGCGCACGCAACAGACACATAACCATATGAAGAAGTCTTCACAATGACATTTTAAATGTGAATCTTTATTATTTTACACAATTGGATATAGTTATGACCTTAATAGCCTATTAATGACCTCATGTCGGAATGGCAAGTTGTTTGAAAAAAAAGTTAAATACCGCCACTGCGACCATGAAAAAAAAAAATGTCGGAGTGGTGGGACTTTTTCCCATAAAGAGACATGCCTCCACTACGACAATTGGACGTCAATGTCGGAGTGCTGGTATGTCGGAATGAACGGCGGTAGCCGTGAACATGCTTTCTTTGAACAGTTCAATTTGAACGATTTAACATTCCAGCTAACATTCCATTCTAACGGTTATTGCATTGTTGCCTTCATCAAACTCACGTACACTATGAGCCTGTTCACACTAGTCATTAGAATGCGTTTTGGGCAAATCTGATTGCAAGTGATCAGCCAAGACGCATTTCGTTCACACCAGTATTCTAATATGCGTCTTGGCTGATCACTTGTATTCGGATTTACCTGTAGAATGTACCTTTAGAATTTAGAATGTTTATCTATTGTCACGCGTCATTTACGTTGAACTACTAATATAATTTCATGGTCTTGTAGCTATATCTTTTGTTGGACATAGAAAACTAATCATAGCTCCATCTTTACCTGCTGCTGTGCTGCTGGTAGCGCCGTCCTCCTCCACTGAGGTAACGTTAATGTAAACGTCATCCTCGTCGACATCTTCCTCTGGATCTTCCTCGGGGTCTCCGGAGTCCAGGATGTCCCCTTCTTGAGGACAAAATGATGGCCGGTCTGCTAGAACTGCCTCAAGTTTGTCGTAAAATGGACATGTCGTCCTATTCCATCCCAACTTGTTGTTGTGGTCTTTAGCCTTTCGGTAGGCGGTCTTCAAATTTTTTATTTTTCGCTGACATTGTTGCCAGCTGCGGTCGTAGCCCTCAACCGTTGAGCTATCTGCTCATACACTGCTCTGTTTCGGTACGATTCGTCCAGTTTCCTTTGTATAGACGCCTCGGCCCAAATGGCGAGTAAACTTTTAGTTTCGGAATTACTAAAGTTGCCCATTATAGTAAAAGACAAAAACTGAAGAGATACATGTAGGAGCTGTTTGTTCGCTCTTTTGAAGCTTGTTGATGGAACCGCACGCGGTACAATGTATCATTCTATTGGTCTATCACGTCATGGACGAAGACGCATAAGGACGGATTGAGCGTTCACACTACAGAACATATGTGGATACATGCGTCTTAAACCACCTCCACATGTGGTTAACAAAATCAGATTCCAAACCGTTTGTCATTGTTCACACCAGTCTTTAGAACGAAACACTTGCAATCAGATTTGCCCAAGACGCATTCTAATGACTAGTGTGAACAGGCTCTGTATGTTCGCGGAGCACTATCTCCTCAGTCTGTTAGCGATTGTTCCCAAAAGTGCCGAAATGGAAAACTATTTCCAAACGTAAGTAAACGTTTGCCTGTGTTTGCGAATTTGAACGCACCTTTTCTTTAGCACATGTAGGCTTTGTCCTTATTGGTTCAGAAGACTGGTTGAATATTGTTGAATAAAGTAATTTAGCATTTGTCGTCTTTGTCTTTAATCCCATCTACTGTCCCAGGACTACTCAGAGACACGGTATCAGTTGTCTCAGCCCATTCATTGAACTGGTCAACTGGTCAAATGTGAGGAACTGTCCCCCTGGTAAATGTTCCAGAAATGTTCTAAATGACCATTGCCTTAAAGGGTAACTGCACCCTAAAATATGTTTTTTGAGCTGTTGATTGATTGAAAATACTCATAAGTGGTGAACTATACTATTACCAGGGTTAATATTGACAAAAATCGTGTTTCTCAACAAAAGTAACATTTCATTTGATTTTGTATTGGAGATATTGCTCTCCGCACTCTCTACAGGTTGAAACATGCCATGGCATGTTGGCCCAAAATACTATTGGAATGCTGTCGTTATCCTGCACTTCTCGTCCAACACTTACGTCACCGGGTTGTTACAAATAGACCTCTGAAGTTCGCCTACTAAAAGGATCCAAAGCTGCCATCTTTGCCCATATAAGGAGATCCGGGAGTTAATTGAAGCTAACTGCCTATGGCAAGTTGCATGGTAAGTTAGCTCTGGGGTAGCAAAGATCAGAGTATGCCGTCTTCACCTACCGAAGATCACAGTATCCACTAGACGGCAGTGGACAAAACTGTGTAGCGAAAAACGTCTGCATTTCCAATGTCATCATCCCCGCGAGAGTTAAACAGGTGCGATAATTGAAAATCCCCATGTTATTTTCCCATAGAAAAAATCTCAAGATACCGGATCTCCTTATTTGGGCAAAGATGGTGGCTTTTTTGTAGGCGAACTTCAGAGGTCTATGAGGAATGAAACACCACAACACCTGCTGCCCTGATTAGCCTACCTGTGATAAGCCATGCACTCATTCCCAGATTGACACGAAATCACCATGGTTGATTGGCTGCAGCACTCACTTCCAAATTTCAGAACGTCCTGCCCATTTTGAAAGCCTTTTTCAGAAATGTGAAGTGGGTGGAGTTATGGGGTGAAGTTACTCTTTAAAGGGAACTATTCAGATCAGATGTAACCTGCGTTGTGCAGAACCACCGCAGTCCAGCCCTGCACACGCCCGGACTCAAACCTGCAAAACAGCAGCACCTCAGATTGGAAGGCGAGAGTGCTAACAATCCAACTAAAAGCCCAGGCTACAAGTTTTCATGCCAGCAGCGCTCTTGAGGCGTCGGGGAGTGAGGTTTACTAACGTTCGACATGCACAGCTAACAGCTGGCAGCCATTACCAAGGGTTTTTTTTAGCGTAAAGCAACACTGAATTAGTCTGGCTAGCACCTACCACTTCTCAAATGAGACGTGGTCTGACAACCAGACGTTCATTTTCTCGTATTTGAAAAAATGCCCAGATCCGTTCATTGGGCGCCACGGATGTCTATCAAATGCGCATAGCTCATCCAACACGGTCTCACACCCAACTCGTCGAACGAGGACGCATGCCAGAGGGCTGCCATTGACATCAGTGTAAATCCTTTGGCATCGAATGTAGACGCAAGAAGGCAACGGAAACTTCTCGGATGTTCTGTGATTGGTCACCAACATCTAGCGAAAATTTGGGTGTTAGTGTCCAGACTGCCTTAGCAGCGTGAATGAAATCACCGCGCAAGGCAGGATGGGAACACCCGGGCTAACACTGAATAGTTTTTGTACCTTGTACCTTCAATAGTTTTTGTACCTTGTACCTTCATTAACAATTTCCAAAATTGTTTCAATGAACAGGGTGAACGTCACTACTGCATTCGTGTCGCAGCCCTCTATCGGCTATAACCGCACTATGTAAGTTTACCAGATCGGGTAGCGGATCTGTAGTTCAATGGAATGAGATCTAAGAAGCTACAAATCTGACATCATGCTTTGATGTCGCAATACATCATACTTTCGCAAAATCATGGAACATGCAACATTGCTGGATATACAAAAACAAATGTGCTTGCGACAGTGAAAAAGTGCTTTAGTGTTACTTTGATTTACCTTAACTGAACAGCTTCAGTCATTGGAATGGTTATATGTCTTTTTTCGGGTTGAATGGTGGCCGTTTCGCTTCCACCTAGCGTCTGTGAGCAGAACGCTGTTGACTCAAACTCCAGTTTGGCCCGGCGGGCCGGTGCACTGACAAAAGCTAAAGCTGCAGCTGAAGCTCTGCAGAGAAACCTGCAAGCGTAAAACTGGAAATCAGTGAAGAAATCGCCAAACCTGCATAGTTTCTCTTTACAGATTCTTCTTGTGCATGTTCTGTGTTCCAGAGACCACATGGAAGCGGCCCTCCTGCACCACCTCCTCCTCCTCATCCACTGCGTCTCCCAAGAGCCTCCTGCCAAGAGCCTCGTCCTCAACCAGCACCTCCTCAGGTGACCACCCCCTCTCCATGTCAGCTACATCACTGTGTGGGTTCAACCCTTCCAATCGGATAGCAGATTCATACATACAACACAAAGGAACACACTAGGGCACATTTCCACTATGGCCTCGGGCCGGCCCCAGGCTTTATCCTGGTCTTAAACACCGGTGCTTAGCCCCAGTGTTGTATTTCCACTACCGATTTCCCGGGAGAGATGCATATCGCCATCTACAGTATCATAGCAAAAGCAACCTCCGACATTAGCGCTAAAACTAAAACGTAGCCTATGCCTACCTTATACTGGTAAGTGGTTCTGCATAACTTTGTCATAAAGGCTGACAATCCCATAACATTCTGTAGAAATACGTTAAAAACGTTACACGTTGGTGTAACTGCTTCAAACTGCTGAAAGATGGACATGGAAAACAAAGCTTGTACTTATTCTTCACTCCAGTGAAAACTAGCGTCCATTTTTATTTCTATTTTACATTCTCGAAACAAATAACTGAAATAACGGTAGCTGGCTAGGCTAAAACCTTATTATTACGTTTGATTCCATTCCCACTCCCACCCCTCGGTCTGGCCTCAGTTCGGCCCTGCCCTGCCCAACTCCGGGGCCGGCCTGAGGCTGTTTGAGCCCCAGCCCTGGGCCAGCCCCGATCATGGAAAGACGTCAAGCCCGAGGCTTTCCCCCAAACACCGGGGCTTTACCCCGTAGTGGAAATGTGCCATAGGGGTGGGAATCTCTTAGCACCACAAGACTATCACACTGCAAGGGGTGCTGTTGTGTCATAGTCAGGGGGCCAATTCTGAAAATGGGCATCCATGAAGATTTTTGCAGACAGATTTTGGAGCTGTCAGTGTCGCCCTATTTGTTTAGTTAGAAGACACCCATACTGTAGGTAAGATATTAGGTTGTCAAGCTGATTCCTCCCTACCCCCAAAACCTCCATCAATCAATAGTCTGGCCATCACCATACTGAGCTCAATCTTGTAAGATTGAATATTAGTCTGGGGAGTCTGCGCTTTATTTCTACTGCACAAGAGGCATGATCAATGGGCATAGTTCAAAGGACTTTTACAGTGGCCACGTTTACATGATGTTTTTTAATTCCGAATTAATTATTCGGAATTAAAATATTCTCCTTCGAGTTTACATGGAAATAATAATTACAAATTGGCGTTTACATAGAACATATGTTAATTCCGCTTTATTTTATTCCGCTCAACGTCTGGGGGTTGGGAAGGGTTCCGATTGGACAGGCGGCGCATGAACGTAGCCTAATTAAGGTCTATCGGAAGAAAACAAACTCTAGCTGGCTACCGGCTTTTTTGTCATCTCAAGTTAACGTTACAGCATGGATAATAACATAATAAAAACTGCTTTCGCAGTCATTCTGATAATAGGCCAACTATTTACCCTGCAGCTCGAGAATATTATCAACCTTCACGTTTGCTAGCTGAGGAGGAGAAGTGTGTCGGAGAAGGGGGGAAGAAGACGGAGCCGAATTTGCAATGAAACTAGCATGCGCTTCTTCTTCCTCCTCGTGTGAGCATGCGCCAAACAAACGGAATAAACTTGAGGCAGAATAAAGGTTTACATGATCAAGCAATTAGTTAATTCCGCTTTAACATTGGAATAAACCACCCACTTCGGAATTAAGTTTAGTTCCGAATAATCATTTTCATGCGGAATAAACATTTACATGGTCTTTTTAAAGAGGAATTATGCAGGATTGGCAATTTCATCTCTGGTTTCGGTTTCGTTTGTCATTTTCGCTCGTTTTATGCTTGCATATTTCTCTGCAGAGCTTCCCCGACAGCTTTAGCGTGTATATTTATACATATATAGGATATATATAAATATATAAATTGAAAGCGTGGTTCTTCTTGTTCCTTACGCGTCTCAGACTTCCAGATGTAAACAGCAGAAGATCGTCTCCTGAACAAGTTGCAAGGTTACCATAGCGGATAGGGACACTGGGGGCAGGAAATATTACTGTTTTCGCTAAAACTGGTCAGTCAACTATTATTCAGAATTAAGTTTGTTTATTCGGAATTAAAGCTCTCATGTAAACGCAGCAACTTCTGGATAGTCCTTGGACCAATCAGACCAACAATCCAGGTGCGCCTCTTGGATAAGCTAGTTTATGATTGGACCTAGAAGATGTGGACAGGATGCAGGAGAGATGTGCAGGTGTCCAGCCCATGGAGGTATTATAAGAACTGGAGAAAGTAAACAAGTCCCGCCCCCATTCATTTCAATGGGAATGCTAGGCTAGTGAAAAATGCCAAAATTGAACGAGTTTTTCAGGCTTCAACATGGCGTTTCAGGGGGCTTGTTTCCGGTGCCGTTTTGCTTAGCCAATTAAGTGGCAGGTTACTGATTGACGCAAGGTACAGAAGGAGAGCTTGTGGAGAAACGGCACCGGACATGATGTATTTCTGGAAAATGGTGACGAGGAAGTGCCTTGCTAATCGGCGAAGCTAATCAGTCAAATCCTGACCCCCTGGTCCAGCCTGAGCTGCAGGGTGAAATCTAAATTGCCTATCAATCCGTACCCCTTCTATGGAAATGAGTCAAGTGTATAGCTTGTAAGGAGAGAAAATGCAATGCTGCACAAGTTATAATACTTTAATGTCAAGGTGTAAATGTAGCACTGTAGATGATGGCCTTTGGTGCAATTTGACTTCATTAATGTGTAAAGAAATTATACTTAATTGACATATCCTTATACTCATTAATTCCATCCTAACATAACTGCTCTCTCACTTCTTTAGGGTTAGGGGTTAGTAATAGTTGTATGGCAAAGATATGTTTTTCCCCATTCAAGCAGTGGTGCTCAGGTTGGCAACCAACAGAAGGTATCCAGGGACCATGTCAAGATGGTGCTCAGTCTGGTCAGGGACACAAAAGAAAAGTTTACTGTTTTGATAATGAATACCTTCCAGATACAAAACATGCATGCATGCATCCAAGGACGTAATATCAACAAAACAGGAAAAACAATATCATGTAATCTGAAACAATATAGTTGCATATAATGTGGCAAAACTCAATAGTAATGATGTGAGTACCTTTATTCTTGCACCAAGCTGCACAGGCACACCCACATGCCCCACTGCAGAATATTTCACTTTTTCAACATCAACACTGCCTGGTACTGGACTAACTTCTACTTTCCTTGCATCCACATATTGTCAGCTCCAACCACCTGGCCTGGACAGGTTCGTTGGTTAAAAGTTGGGGGGCAAGCATTCCATCTTTCATGTGCCAACCACAACTGGTTGGTGAGGGAAACTGTGGATGGGTCACTAGTGTCTGTTTCCAAACCTTTGAATGATAGTGGGCCCTCATGAGCTGCAGAGACAAGGCATCCTGAGTTGGTGGTAAAGTATCCACATTGGCTTTCACTTTCCAAAACAGGGCTCATGGATTGAAGTGCTGGTCGTTTTTGGATCATACAGTTTGCACGCAAACTGTTCTGCTGAGGATAGAATAGCTGGACTTGGGACTTCATCCTCACCAAAGTTGTGAAGAAGATGAGGGCACTGCTGTAACACTTTCCTATTCCAGTGAACTGACTGGAAGTGTCACATCCAGTGATGGCATGACATGCCAACAGACCATCCAGGTTTCTTGGCAGTTCCTGCTTTCATCCAAATTTCTGGGCTCATCAGGTGTACAAACACAAGAAGCAACAACAGTACATCTGTGTCTCTCTGCACTGAATGATGAGCCTCTCATACCCTTTGAGTGTGGCATCAATACCATGTAGCCCTACAGTATGCGGGTATCTGCTTCTTCATGTGCAGCCTGTATACAAAACATCAATCCCAGCTGCCATAGGCATTTTTTCAGCATCATCAAATCCCCCTCTTGTTACAATTTTAAGACAATACTGAATGACATGCCTTCAAGTTCATTTGAGATGAATTGTGTCAGATTGGCCTTTGTTTTTGTCCATTTTAATGAAACTATTCCTGTTAGCTGGGATCTTTACATGATTACTTACAACTTTGGTGAGGATGAGTATTAACAGCATATCGCTGAGACAGAAAAAAACCCCAACAACTTTATGCTACACAATGTTTTGCCACTTGCATTTCAACACATTGTGCAAAAAAGTATGGATTTGTGCAATACTTCTGTGCAATATGAGGTAGAAAAGTGAACGTAAATATCATAACAGTGCTACAGTTAAATCATGGCAGTGTACCATGGAAGTGCAACATAGTAAACAAACAGTAACCGTAAAGGTGCTTAATCTCCAGTGAATAACTGGTAAATGCTCATGGAATATGCACGCTCTTGTGTAAAAACCGGAGCTGGTCGACATGCTCTGGTGTGAGTGTACTCTGTTGGGCAGTCACAATATCCCCTGCTGTAGAGAAGACTCTTTCTGCAGAGGCCGGAATACAGAACTATCGCTTGCCCAACTTGGAAAGCAGGGGATTCATCACCTCATTATGTCCTCAGGGTCCTCATAGAGAGGAATTGGTGGAGTACCAAGGAACTTGCTAACCTCCTCAGCTTTAGCATAGGCAGAGATGGGATGCTTTGCGATGGTATTCCCCAGCAGATTCTCCAACAAAGAGGATGGAGGTTGTCTCTTGGGAGGAGAGGGGTTTTCCTCATGAGTTTCCTCATCTTCCACTCTCACATGTTGCTGTAAACACAATAACAACAGATCACCACCGCAGCCTCATTTTCACCATAACCATAAATTCAGCTACCTATCTGTTCAATATTGTGTTATGTCAAATGTATCAATTTGGCCAAGTAAATAGTAAGCCTTGAAAATCGTACAATAATGTTGCATACAATAAAATAGCATTATTTACCTCAAGTAATGCAGCTTCAGCAACAACTCTTCAAATATCTCCTCTATATCCTCATTAAGGAAAGGCAGTCCCTTGAATCTCTGGTCTAGAGCAGAAGCTGAACGAAGTGTGATTCTCTCTAGGTCAGAAGTGTACCTTTTCCTGAGGTCCTCGCTGATGACCTGCTTTATCTCACAGATAATTGAGGATTCTGCAATGTTGCCCATTGATTCTTGGCAGAGTTGAGCATGCAGTGGGGCAGTCAAACATGCTGTGGGGCTGCTCTCTTCAGATATAAGTGTAGTATCATCTTTCATTGGTTTTTTTTTGGCCTCAACTACATCCTCTGGTTTTGGAGACATCTGTCTCAGTGAGAGTCAGAGATCAGCTTCTCCTTTCCTCACCTGGGGAGAGAGTAAAGCGGTGCAGATAGCAGGCTGCTGTTCCAAAAGACGATCCACCATCTCTTGTTGTGTAGCTGCAAAATTAAATTTGTGTGCCCCCTCTTCCAAGTAAGTGTGAAGTTTTCCGGAGATCCTCTGTGAAGGGCAAAACCAGTGGTTTGTTGTAGGCCTACTTCATCTCATTTAGTTTTTTCAAGGTAGTGTGTGGCACCAGCTCAGGCCAATAGATTGCGCTCGTGTTACATGAAGAGCCTGTTTCATAGAGAAACTACTAGCTAAATGAAAAGTTAACTTTTAATGGTAAGTGGAATAATTTACTCTGCTACATCTGCTCCGACATGTCTGAATCATCCTGCGTTTGTGCAAGAAAGCAGTTCCAGGTCCAAAGGGACGACTTCAGTCCTCGTATCACTTTGCACTTCGCAATCTGTGTTTGAGATATAATCATACAGTAGCTCCTGAAAATGAGTAGAGACCGGTTTAAACAACGGTTTACAAAATAGGCTAATGATCTGCTTTTCAAGGTTGTGAACTGGTATTTACCAGTGTGTTGTGTTGAAGTGCTTTTTTTGTCGTTCTGTAGGGAAATGAAAGATGGTGGACTCACATGTGTAAATTGCCTGACAATACTAGGAGGCTATTGACTGCTAGCTGCTTTGCTAGCTAGCAAAAAATACTGTTATGACAGTATTTTTTAAAACTGACACTGAGTATTAACACGTTATATTACAATTGTCAATGACGCAACATTGTATAGGCTACAAAAACTGTAGCAAAAAACGTTTAGTATTAGTGTACAATACTTACCATTCATGACTCTTGTGTTGCTCTCCGCCATTTTGTAAAGGTCAAAGGTTATCTCATCTTGGCAACATATGCTGCATTCACGTGCTATGGAAAATATTGTTTTCCATTTGTGAACTGGTATTTACCAGTATGTTGTGTTCAGGTGCTTTTGTTGCCATACTGTAGGGAAATGAGTAAATTGCCTGACCAGTGACCACTCATTACTAGAAGGCTCCTATTGACTGCTAGCTAGCATCTGCTCTGGTTAGGTAGCACCAAGCCATAAGGTATCTCATCTCAGCAACTTGTGCTTCAAAATATTCTACGAGCTGCCTAGTGGAAAATACACCACATTAGGGGGTGTTCATGTGCATTTTTCACATTGGCTTTACCACAATTACCATAGCATGTGAACGCACCAATATTCTACAAGCTACATGAGGGGGTGATCATGTGCATTTTTCACGTTTGTCTTTTGGTATTTACCGTAATTACCATAGCATGTGAATGCACCATAAGTACAAGCCTATATCTTAAATGAGACCCCTCTTGCCACACAGCAGAGCAAACTGTAAAAAAAACAGGCAAATGTGTTTATTAGCCGTGTTGTGTATTAGCTGCAGGACAGTGTTAAAATTACATCCAAAGTAGCATAGTAAGACATCAATACCGGTCAAGCATCTTACAGTGCAGTACATCTTACAAGAAAAGTGTATAGCCTATTTTTTGAAGTTTTATCCTCACAACGTGTGACTCCATGGGCGCTGCCATTATCCTGACTTAATTTTGGTGAGGTCGGGGTAGGCCGAGCTCCCCCAACTGGTAGGAGGTTCCACTTCGACCGGCATTCCAGTGCACTTTTCTTAGTTGGAGGTAGAATAAGGCTGTGTCTGAAACATCAGTACGCACGCTGGGCAGTGTGCATTTTCCGGAAGTTACGTCAGAATAGACTGTCCGAAAGTTTTTTTGCCCTCAAATATCCCATAATCCATTGCGCAGCGCAGGTCAAGCTCCACACGTCATGCAAATCGTCAACACACCCCCCTCCCCGAGTCAAAATGTAGGTAGGGACGCATACTGAGGAGCAAGCTAACTAAGACGCTACTGGAAAGAAGGTACTATCCAGCGTGCACGCTTGACTTCTGGACACAGCCTATGTCCCAAGTCTCATTGCACTGGAACTCAGCATTAGGTCTCAAAGATGCATACTCTACATCTCTCTCATGACGCAATTTTACGAGCAATCAACAATGAGCCAATCATATTGTTCGACCCGCATGTCAAGACAATTAACCTCGGTCTGAACTCTTGACCTGATGATTAACCCTGCTGACTGATTAGCTGTCCTATTGTAGGCCTATGGTGTATGCAGAGACAACATGTGAGGGAATGGAATTCTTAACGTGGAGGGGTAATATTCCTCCTTTGTGCCAGTGCATTTAATCATACACAATCAAAGAAAAGACACAATCAATATAGAAATAAAATACACATTTATGTCAAAATAAAATATATGAATAGCTTGTCCAGCACACAGTGTGTACATGATTAAAGCTCTCGCATTTGAGTGTGTGTGTGTGTGTGTGCACTTTACACAGCCATCACTGTAGTTGCCGTCAGGCATAACAGGCATAATGGTCAGTGTGTGTTGAGGGCGCACATCACTTTTGACCAAACAGTCTTTTAAATTGGAGACACATTTGAGGAATGTGGTATGTTTTCAGCTGAAATGGGGTCATAAACCACCCTAACAAGCACACACATACAGTGTGCACGCGCACACATACACATACGCACGCACACACACACACACACACACACACAACCAAGTACTCTCCTCTCCTCATCAGCTGCAGCTCTGTCAGCTATGCTTCAGATGTAGGAAGACAGCTAGGTATGTGGTAATGGACCTGACAGTCTCCTCTCACTGGTGGTATGGGTGTGTGTGTGTGTACTGTATGTGTGTGTGTGTGTGTGTTTAGGAGGGAGGTGTAAAGAGGCAGACACTTGCCTGAGATGACAAGTCCCATCTGCCCCTGAGGGCAGACAGGGGGCAGTAATTAAACTGAGCGCTCGCATCTCTGCCACCTGCCCGCTCTCCTCATGCCCGCCCCCCCAACACACACACATGCAGTACACACACACGCACACACACACATACACCACACATAGACACTGGCATATCTACACACACACTTATACACATTCACACACACACACACACACACACACACGCACACACCCATACACACACGCACACACACACAGCCCACCCCGCCTCCCCCAGGCTGCTGCCACTGTGGTTCCTGTGGTGCGCGGGGACAGGAAGGCTTCACCTGAGGGAGAGAGGAGGCATCTAAGGCTGGCCAGCTCTCCCACTCTGCTTTCCTCATTTGGGATAAAAATAATCTGAACATTGCATTCTGTTCTCTGTCTGTCTGTCTGTGTGTGTGGGTGTATGTGTGTGTGTGTGAGAGAGAGAGAGAGAGGGATGGGGGGTGCATACATACACATCTGTTTCAGTGTGTGTGTGTGTGTGTCTTGTAAGATTTTCCATTTCTACGCACGGCCCTATATATTACTGAGCCTGTGCCTCATTAGTGATAACCTCAGTCCCTTGAGAGCTGCAGGCCACATAAGAAATAGCCCCAGCCACGCACACACACATACACACACACACACACACGCACACACACACCTCATCTTGACCCGGCTCAGTCCAGCGGTGTCACTGCTTCACAGACGAGCTGAACAAGCCTGTGACCTAATCGTAGCATATCCGTAACCACGGGAACCCCAGAGTATGTGCCTCGGCATCGCCACGCTTCACAATGACATTATGTAACCGTAGTAACCGTGTGCTCCCAGTTCTAGCATGTCCTGTGCCGATTCCATCCGCAGTGTTGAATGTGAAAGCCATACATACTGTATCTCCCCATCTGTCTGTTCTCTGGGTTCTCTTACTCCTCTTTCCTCTCTTTTACCATTCCTCTCTCTATCACCTCTCCCTATTTCTCTCTCTCTTCCTTTGCCTGCCTCTCCATCTCTCTCTCTCCATCTCTCCCTTCCCCTGCCTCTTTCTTTCTGTCTCTGTCTGTCCCTCTCTCTCTCTCTCTCCATCTCTCCCTCTCTCCCTTACCCTGCCTCTGTCTCGGTCTCTCTCTCTCTCTCTCTCTCTCTCTCTCCATCTCTCCCTCTCTCCTTTCCCCTGCCTCTCTCTCTCTCTCCCTTCCCCTGCCTCTCTCTCTCCCTCTCTCCCTTCCCCTGCCTCTCTCTCTCTCTCTCCCTCTCTCCCTCTCTCCTTTCCCCTGCCTCTCTCTCTCTCTCTCTCCCTCTCTCTCCCTCTCTCTCCCTCTCTCCCTCCAGTGAACGGATGCCAGGCCAGCAGGAGTCCAGCGTTGCCGTTGGAGCCGCCCGATTTGGCTCTCCAGAAAGCCAGCGCGGACAAACAGGTAAAATCAGGTCGCTCTCGCTCTCCCTCTCAGACAAAGCCGGTGTGCGGTTTCCATTGAAAGTATTCCACCACTGATTGTGTTCCAGCACCGACACCATTCATCTGCTGGCTCCCAGGTGTCCCATACACACCCAGCCGACGTGCCAGTCCCGTCATTTTGAGCTCAGTCCAGGAAGTAGCATTGCAAGGCGGAGGCACCAGTGAAGGCAGGCAGTCCAGTCCTCAGTCGACTTATTCCGTCGTAGCGTCCCGCTCGGGTTGTCCGGTGGTCCAGTGGTACCAACTTGAGCTTAGCTTCGTCAACAGGATCGGTGCCAGTGTCACGTGGCCACTAATGAGTCAGAAGAGGGTACAACGGCTGTGTTTGGCACAGTGGCAGCAGGGCTAGGAAGGTGGCGGAGAGAGACAGAAAGAGAGAGAGAGGGAGAGAGAGAGAGGGCCATATGGCCACACAGAAATTTGGATGGTGAGACGTTGGGCTCGGTCAGTTCCTGAAAAGGGGCCAGAGAAAACAAGGAGCGAGTGTGTGTGTGTATGTGTGAAGGAGTGTGTGTGTGTGTGGGCCAAGGGTAGAAGCGGGCTGAGTATATCGGCGCCGATGCGATCGGGGGAGAGAGTGGCGGCAGGAGTTCGGGAGGCGCGGAGGTGAGCGGCGTTGACCAGGAGCAAGGGGCAGCGGACACAAGGGGCGCAAGTAGAGGAGAGGAGAGGAGAGGGCAAGGAGGCAGCCATCGCTGCTGGAGGAGGAGGTGGAGGAGCCATGTTCTGGAGGAGGAAGGTGAGCAGGAGCGGGACTCAGGGGTGCAGTCTGAGGTTTTCCCACACTAGGAGGCACGGTGTGTGTGTGTGTGTGTGTGTGTGAGGGAGGAGAGAGGAGGCACCGGTTTCCCAGACGCCTAGCAGGTGTGGGAGAGTGTGTCATGTTTGTTATGTATGTGCTGGTGTCAGCTTGTTTTGATCAACGGAGTGTTTATGCTTATGCTTATGTCTGTATGTTTGTGTATGTGTGTGTCTGTATGTGCAGCTGTTTTGTTTCTAATGGCTTCATAGAGATGTGTGTGTTTGTGTATGTGTTCGTGCTTGTGTGCCTGTATGTGTGTGTTTGTTTATGTTTTTGTTTGCGTGCTATGTTTTCTTTCGCTGTGTGTGTATATGTTTTCTTTCGCTGTGTGTGTGTGTATGTGTGTGTGTGTGTGTGTGTGTGTGTGTGTGAGCATGCGTGTTTGAGTAAAGCAGCAAGTGGCGTGTGTGTGGGACATCCTGGAGCCATCACGTGTAGTATTCCTGCTCTCACACTTCCAACCTCAGCCCTGCAGCATCATTAACACAGCATGCAGCTCCACTCTCTGATAAGCACACACACACACACACACACCCACACACACACACACACACACACACGCACACACACACACACACATGCACACACATGCACACACATATTCATATATACACGCACACACTCTCTTACGCACACACAAACACACACTCACACTCACTCTTTCTCTCTCACACGCACACCCTCCCACACATACATACACATATACACACACTCACACACACACTAACACACAGACACACATACAGTACAACACACATGCACACACAGAAGCACTGGACTAGGAACTGTGAAACACACTACCATATGTGTACTCATAGAAAAAAAGTGTCACAGGCCGCAGATATGAATGTATACAGATGCATGAGTTCACAGGTACACACACACACACACACACACACACACACACACACACTCAGAGGGATGTCAGCAGAGCGATAGCAATAGAAAGATGAATGCTGAAATGTTCCCATATTTTGTGTGAGAATTAGGTTGACCACCAACCAGACTCTGAAAAGGAGGACGTGTCTATAAAGTGAGAACAAATTGGGTAAAACGAGGACACCCCCGATGTCTGCTTATAGACCTATTCCGGTTGTGTAACAGTAGCCGACTCGACTGGTACATAGCTGTACAGTATGTGCGTTGTGTAAACTTCCTTCCCGACGCCTTAAGGGTTATGCTAGTAAGAGACCTCAGCCAGGACTCGATTGTTAGCCCACTCAACTCCCAAATCCAAGGTGATGCTATTTACCCAAACACACGCTCACACACTCTCTCTCCCTCTCTCTCACTCTCTCTCTCTCACACACACACACACACGATAGCATGCTCGACTCCCGAATCCAAGGTGATGCTATTAGTGCGTTCGAGTCCTTGCTACTGCAGGGCTAAGCAGCGCTACCTACTGTAAGCCCTTATGTGCAAGCGCTTTTGTATGTGTATTTGTATAATGTTAAGCTTGAAAGACAATACAGTAGGTGCTTGTATGACGTTATCACATAGATGTCTCACAGAGAGTATTTAACAGTATTTTTTTAAATATAAAAATACAAGGCAGTAAATTATTTTGATACATATACAGAGTAATTTTCTTCAATCCAATAAAATACAAATTACAAAATAGTATTTTGTGTTTTAATTACAGTGCATGAAAATGCACTGTACTGTTCTTCCTCGGTCTTCTTCTTATTACAGTGCATGAAAATGCACTGTACTGTTCTTCCTAGGCTTCAACTTCTTATTATTACAGTGCATGAAAATGCACTGTACTGTTCTTCCTAGTCTTCAACTTCTTCATCTTCTTATTATTCTTCTTCTAACGCACGCAATTCAGCTTGAACCGTTTAACGTAGAAACTTCATTCAAACTGTGTTACGTAGATCTTACTTACGCGATGTGGGCTTTGTATATATCAACTTTGTAACTTTTATACTTTTTAAACTATTACTTAAAAACTATTACAATTTCCCCCATAGACTTAACATTGCTCATTATGACATCACGGCAGCAATTAGAATCTTACGCCAGGTGGCCGGCCACCTGGGCACCAACTGTCAGTTTCTCTGGCTTTAAGCATACAGTCTCTCAGAAGACTACATATCCTGTTAACTGTTTCCTCTGTCCACAACTGTTTCAAAATAAAAGTCCTCACTGCAATAATACACTATTAAATCATTTAACCATTGAAACTACTCAACTATTGAACTGTTCAACCATTCCAACTGTCTGTTATCATCCACTATGCCTCCAGTCAACTACATGAAACCTCCATGTACCTAGCAACCAACATAGCAACCATTAAAATTAAGTGTTTTTGACCATTTCCATAGCAACCAACATGATTATACTGCAGTAACTTCTTGTTTCCTGATAGTGGCCACCATGGATACCCTAGCAACAAATGTTTCAAAATAAAAGTCCTCACTAGCAAGTTAGCTAGTTAGCATGGTTAGCATTGTTAGCATAGTTAGCATTTTTAGCATAACTGTAAAAAATCATCAACTAAGTTAGCTAATCAACCTGGTTAGCATTGTTAGCAAATTTAACATAGTTAGCATTTTTAGCATTACTGCTAGAAATCATCGGTTAAGTTAGTTAATCAACCTGGTTAGCATTGTTAGTAAAGTTAGCATTGCTAGCATAATTAGCATTTCTAGCGTAACTGCTAGAAATCATTAGCTAAGTAAGAACTGGAATGTTTCATCTTTAAACTGTCTACCTTCACACTATCAACTCTCTGTAAACTATGCAACCACCATGTTTACCTTAGCTACACCTTAGTAACCATATCTACATTATCTATCTATTTTTTGCATTTTCATGCACTGGTAATTCCTTGGAATTGCATTTCTAGTTATTATAGTGCATGAAAATGCACTATATTGTTCTTCCTAGGTTTCTTATTATTATAATTCTTTTTCTTCTAACGCTCGCAATTCAGCTTGAACCGTTTAACGTAGAAACTTGATTCAAACTTTGCTACGTAGGTCTTACTAAGGAGACCTGTGCAATATATTTTTCAACTTTGGAACTTTTATACTTTTTAAACTGTAAATTAAAAACTATTACACATTTCCCCATAGACTTAACATTGCTCATTATGACATCACGGCAGCAATTAGAATGTTACGCCAGGTGGCCAGTCCAGGTGCAGCAGCTCTCTCTCTCTCTCAGGCTACATACACTGGCTCTCTTAAGACTAGCCAGTTAAATTGATTACACCTGTATCTGTATCCACTACTCTCAGAAGAGAGCTGTGTCTCTCCAGTCTACAAGAATATAAGGCACATTCCATCCAACTTTCTATCCATTCATCTTCTTCAGACCATTCACTCATCCACCCATTAAACTGTCTATCAACATCTATTAAACAATCTGCCTATCAACATCCATTAAACTCTCTGTCTATCAACATTAATTAGACTATCTACATTCAACTTTTAAATGATTTACTCTGTCTCAGGCTTTAAGCACACTCTCTCTTAAGACTAGCCAGTTAAATTGATTACACCTGTATCAACTACTCTCAGAGAGCTGTATCAGTGTCTCTCTTAACAAGAATATAAGGCACATTCCATCCAACCTTCTATCCCTTCATCTTCTTCAGACCATTCACTCATCCACCCATTAAACTGTCAATCAATATCTATTAAACAATCTGCCTATCAACATCCATTAAACATTCTGTCTATCAACATTAATTAGACTATCTACATACAACTTTCAAAGTATTTACTGTGGGTGCCTCTCAAGCAGCGTTTATATGTCCTCCCTCGCTCCTCGATCCTCAATGATCTACATAAAGAAAGATAGAAGAAGGGCTAGACTATCCCATTGTTGCCGCTCCATCATTCTTTATGTAGATCAGTGAGGATCGAGGAGCGAGAGAGGACGCGTAAACGCTATATGAGAGGCACCTTCTGTCTCAGGCTTTAAGCATACAATCTCATTTAGACTACAGATTCTGTTTCACTACTTCCTCTGTCCACAACTGTTTCAAAATAAAGGTCCTCACTGCAATAATACACTATTAAATCATTTAACCATTGTAACTACTCAACTATTTAACTGTTCAACCATTCCAACTGTCAGTTATCAACTATGCCTCCAGTCAACTACACGAAACCTCCATGTACCTAGCAATCAACATACCAACCATTCAAATTAAGCGTTTATGACCGTTTCCATAGCAACCAACATGATTATGCTGCAGTAACTTCTTGCTTCCTGATAGTGGCCACCATGGATACCCTAGCAACAAATGTTTCAAAATAAAAGTCCTCACTAGCAAGTTAGCTAGTTAGCATGGTTAGCATAGTTAACATTGTTAGCATAGTTAGCATTTTTAGCATAACTGCAAAAAACATCTAACTAAGTTAGCTAATCAACCTGGTTAGCATTGTTAGCCATTTTAGCATAGTTAGCATTTTTAACATTATTGCTAGAAATCATCAGTTAAGTTAGCTAATCAACCTGGTTAGCATTGTTAGTTTAAGTTAGCATTGTTACCATAGTTAGCATTGCTAGCATAGTTAGCATTTTTAGCATAACTGCTAGAAATCATTAGCTAAGTTAGCTAATCAACCTGGTTAACACTGTGAGCATAGTTAGCATAGTTAACATTTTTACCATTACTGCATGAAATCAGTAGCTAAGTTAACCAATCAACCTGGTTATCATTGTTACCATAGTTAACATTTTAACATGAATAGAAATCAGCAAATCAAAATGTTTCAGCTTTAAACTGTCTACCTTCACACTATCAACTCTCTGTAAACTATGCAACCACCATATTTACCCTAGCTACACCTTAGTAACCATATCTACATTATCTATCTATTTTTGCATTTCATGCACTGGTAATTCCTTGGAATTGCATTTCTAGTTATTATTAAACTTCTTCTTCTAACGCTCGCAATTCAGCTTCAACCGTTTAACGTAGAAACTTCATTCAAACTTTGTTGCGTAGGTCTTGCTTATGCCATATGTGCTTTGTATTTTTCAACTTTGTAACTTTTATACTTTTTAAACTATTAGTTAAAAACTATCACCATTTCCCCCATAGACTTAACATTGCTCATTATGACATCACGGCAGCAATTAGAATGTTACCCCAGCTGGTCAGCCACCTGGGCACCAACTGTCAGTTTCTCTCAGGCTCCTCTCTGAAGACTACATATTCTGTTCCCCTGTATCCTCTGCGCACAACAGTATCAAAATAAGTCCTCCTAATTCCATCCAACTTTATATCCATTCATCTTCTTCAAACCATTCACTCATCCACCCATTCTAAACAGTCTGCCTATCAACAACATCAATTAGACGCTCTACATTGAACTTTTAAACAATCTACTCTGTCTCAGGCTGGCTCTCTTAAGACTAGCCAGTTAAATTGATTACACCTGTATCTGTATCCACTACTCTCAGTAGAGAGCTGTGTCTCTCCATTCTACAAGAATATAAGGCACATTCCATCCAACATTCTATCCATTCATCTTCTTCAGACCATTCACTCATCCACCCATTAAACTGTCTATCAACATCTATTAAACAATCTGTCTATCAACATCCATTAAACTCTCTGTCTATCAACATTAATTAGACTATCTACATTCAACTTTTAAATTATTTACTGTCTCAGGCTTTAAGAGTACACGCTGGCTCTCTTAAGACTAGCCAGTTAAATTGATTACACCTGTGTCAACTACTCTCAGAGAGCTGTATCAGTGTCTCTCTTAACAAGAATATAAGGCACATTCCATCCAACCTTCTATCCATTCATCTTCTTCAGACCATTCACTCATCCACCCATTAAACTGTCAATCAATATCTATTAAACAATCTGCCTATCAACATCCATTAAACATTCTGTCTATCAACATTAATTAGACTATATACAACTTTTAAAGTATTTACTGTGGGTCCCTCTCAAGCAGTGTTTATATGTCCTCCCTCGCTCCTCGATCCTCAATGATCTACATAAAGAAAGATAGAAGAAGGGCTAGACTATCCCATTGTTGCCGCTCCATCATTCTTTATGTAGATCAGTGAGGAGCGAGAGAGGACGCGTAAACGCTATATATGAGAGGCACCTTCTGTCTCAGGCTTTAAGCATACAATCTCATTAAGACTACAGATCCTGTTTCACTACTTCCTCTGTCCACAACTGTTTCAAAATAAAGGTCCTCACTGCAATAATACACTATTAAATCATTTAACCACTGAAACTACTCAACTATTGAACTGTTCAACCATTCCAACTGTCAGTTATCATCCACTATGCCTCCAGTCAACTACATGAAACCTCCATGTACCTAGCAACCAACATAGCAACCATTAAAATTAAGTGTTTATGACCGTTTCCATAGCAACCAACATGATTATACTGCAGTAACTTCTTGTTTCCTGATAGTGGCCACCATGGATACCCTAGCAACAAATGTTTCAAAATAAAAGTCCTCACTAGCAAGTTAGCTAGTTAGCATGGTTAGCATAGTTAGCATTGTTAGCATTTTTAGCATAACTGCAAAAAATGATAAACTAAGTAAGCTAATCAACCTGGTTAGCATTGTTAGCAAATTTAGCATTGTTAGCATAGTTAGCATTTTTAGCATTACTGCTAGGAATCATCGGTTAAGTTAGCTAATCAACCTGGTTAGCATTTTTAGTAAAGTTAGCATTGCTAGCATAATAAGCATTTTTAGCGTAACTGCTAGAAATCATTAGCTAAGTTAGCTAATCAACATTTTAACATGAATAGAAATCATTAGTTAAGTTAGAACTGGAACGTTTCATCTTTAAACTGTCTACCTTCACACTATCAACTCTCTGTAAACTATGCAACCACCATGTCTACCCTAGCTACACCTTAGTAACCATATCTACATTATCTATCTATTTTTGCATTTTCATGCACTGGTAATTCCTTGGAATTGCATTTCTAGTTAAACTTCTTCTTCTAACGCTCGCAATTCAGCTTCAACCGTTTAACGTAGAAACTTCATTCAAACTTTGTTGCGTAGGTCTTGCTTATGCCATATGTGCTTTGTATTTTTCAACTTTGTAACTT
Source organism: Sardina pilchardus (assembly GCF_963854185.1). Taxonomy (NCBI): domain Eukaryota; kingdom Metazoa; phylum Chordata; class Actinopteri; order Clupeiformes; family Clupeidae; genus Sardina; species Sardina pilchardus. The sequence continues at coordinate 37,910,870 of NC_084996.1, forward strand.
TTATACTTTTTAAACTATTAGTTAAAAACTATCACCATTTCCCCCATAGACTTAACATTGCTCATTATGACATCACGGCAGCAATTAGAATGTTACCCCAGCTGGTCAGCCACCTGGGCACCAACTGTCAGTTTCTCTCAGGCTCCTCTCTGAAGACTACATATTCTGTTCCCCTGTATCCTCTGCGCACAACAGTATCAAAATAAGTCCTCCTAATTCCATCCAACTTTATATCCATTCATCTTCTTCAAACCATTCACTCATCCACCCATTCTAAACAGTCTGCCTATCAACAACATCAATTAGACGCTCTACATTGAACTTTTAAACAATCTACTCTGTCTCAGGCTGGCTCTCTTAAGACTAGCCAGTTAAATTGATTACACCTGTATCTGTATCCACTACTCTCAGTAGCGAGCTGTGTCTCTCCATTCTACAAGAATATAAGGCACATTCCATCCAACATTCTATCCATTCATCTTCTTCAGACCATTCACTCATCCACCCATTAAACTGTCTATCAACATCTATTAAACAATCTGTCTATCAACATCCATTAAACTCTCTGTCTATCAACATTAATTAGACTATCTACATTCAACTTTTAAATTATTTACTCTGTCTCAGGCTTTAAGAGTATTCTGGCTCTCTTAAGACTAGCCAGTTAAATTGATTACACCTGTGTCAACTACTCTCAGAGAGCTGTATCAGTGTCTCTCTTAACAAGAATATAAGGCACATTCCATCCAACCTTCTATCCATTCATCTTCTTCAGACCATTCACTCATCCACCCATTAAACTGTCAATCAATATCTATTAAACAATCTGCCTATCAACATCCATTAAACATTCTATCTATCAACATTAATTAGACTATCTACATACAACTTTTAAAGTATTTACTGTGGGTCCCTCTCAAGCAGCGTTTATATGTCCTCCCTCGCTCCTTGATCCTCGATCCTCAATGATCTACATAAAGAAAGATAGAAGAAGGGCTAGACTATCCCATTGTTGCCGCTCCATCATTCTTTATGTAGATCAGTGAGGAGCGAGAGAGGACGCGTAAACGCTATGAGAGGCACCTTCTGTCTCAGGCTTTAAGCATACAATCTCATTAAGACTACACATCCTGTTTCACTACTTCCTCTGTCCACAACTGTTTCAAAATAAAGGTCCTCACTGCAATAATACACTATTAAATCATTTAACCATTGAAACTACTCAACTATTGAACTGTTCAACCATTCCAACTGTCAGTTATCATCCACTATGCCTCCAGTCAACTACATGAAACCTCCATGTACCTAGCAACCAACATAGCAACCATTAAAATTAAGTGTTTATGACCGTTTCCATAGCAACCAACATGATTATACTGCAGTAACTTCTTGTTTCCTGATAGTGGCCACCATGGATACCCAAGCAACAAATGTTTCAAAATAAAAGTCCTCACTAGCAAGTTAGCTAGTTAGCATGGTTAGCATAGTTAGCATTGTTAGCATAGTTAGCATTTTTAGCATAACTGCAAAAAAATCATCAACTAAGTTAGCTAATCAACCTGGTTAGCATTGTTAGCAAATTTAGCATTGTTAGCATTTTTAGCATTACTGCCAGAAATCATCGGTTAAGTTAGCTAATCAACATTTTAACATGAATAGAAATCATTAGTTAAGTTAGAACTGGAACGTTTCATCTTTAAACTGTCTACCTTCACACTATCAACTCTCTGTAAACTATGCAACCACTATATTTACCCTAGCTACATCTTAGTAACCATATCTACATTATCTATCTATTTTTGCATTTTCATGCACTGGTAATTCCTTGGAATTGCATTTCTAGTTCTTCTTCTAACGCACGCAATTCAGCTTCAACCACTTAACGTAGAAACTCCATTCAAACTATGTCGCGTAGGTCTTACTTACGCGATGTGTGCTTTGTATTTTTCAACTTTGTAACTTTTATACTTTTTAAACTATTAGTTAAAAACTATTACAATTTCCCCCATAGACTTAACATTGCTCATTATGACATCACGGCAGCAATTAGAATCTTACGCCAGGTGGCCGGCCACCTGGGCACCAACTGTCAGTTTCTCTGGCTTTAAGCATACAGTCTCTCAGAAGACTACATATCCTGTTAACTGTTTCCTCTGTCCACAACTGTTTCAAAATAAAAGTCCTCACTGCAATAATACACTATTAAATAATTTAACCATTGAAACTACTCAACTATTGAACTGTTCAACCATTCCAACTGTCAGTTATCATCCACTATGCCTCCAGTCAACTACATGAAACCTCCATGTACCTAGCAACCAACATAGCAACCATTAAAATTAAGTGTTTATGACCGTTTCCATAGCAACCAACATGATTATACTGCAGTAACTTCTTGTTTCCTGATAGTGGCCACCATGGATACCCTAGCAACAAATGTTTCAAAATAAAAGTCCTCACTAGCAAGTTAGCTAGTTAGCATGGTTAGCATTGTTAGCATAGTTAGCATTTTTTAGCATAACTGCAAAAAATCATCAACTAAGTTATCTAATCAACCTGGTTAGCATTGTTAGCACATTTAGCATTGTTAGCATAGTTAGCATTTTTAGCATTACTGCTAGAAATCATCGGTTAAGTTAGCTAATCAACCTGGTTAGCATTGTTAGTAAAGTTAGCATTGCTAGCATAATTAGCATTTTTAACGTAACTGCTAGAAATCATTAGCTAGGTTAGCTAATCAACATTTTAACATGAATAGAAATCATTAGTTAAGTTAGAACTGGAATGTTTCATCTTTAAACTGTCTACCTTCACACTATCAACTCTCTGTAAACAATGCAACCACCATGTTTACCCTAGCTACACCTTGGTAACCATATCTACATTGTATATCTATTTTTGCATTTTCATGCACTGGTAATTCCTTGGAATTGCATTTCTAGTTATTATTCTTCTTCTAACGCACGCAATTCAGCTTCAACCGTTTAACGTAGAAACTTCATTCAAACGTTGTTGCGTAGGTCTTGATTATGCCATGCCTGCTTTGTATTTTTCAACTTTGTAACTTTTATACTTTTTAAACTATTAGTTAAAAACTATTACAATTTCCCCCATAGACTTAACATTGCTCATTATGACATCACGGCAGCAATTAGAATCTTAGGCCAGGTGGCCGGCCACCTGGGCACCAACTGTCAGTTTCTCTGGCTTTAAGCATACAGTCTCTCAGAAGACTACATATCCTGTTAACTGTTTACTCTGTCCACAACTGTTTCAAAATAAAAGTCCTCACTGCAATAATACACTATTAAATCATTTAACCATTGAAACTACTCAACTATTGAACTGTTCAACCATTCCAACTGTCAGTTATCATCCACTATGCCTCCAGTCAACTAGATGAAACCTCCATGTACCTAGCAACCAACATAGCAACCATTAAAATTAAGCGTTTATGACCGTTTCCATAGCAACCAACATGATTATACTGCAGTAACTTCTTGTTTCCTGATAGTGGCCACCATGGATACCCTAGCAACAAATGTTTCAAAATAAAAGTCCTCACTAGCAAGTTAGCTAGTTAGCATGGTTAGCATTGTTAGCATTTTTAGCATAACTGCAAAAAATCATCAACTAAGTTAGCTAATCAACCTGGTTAGCATTGTTAGCAAATTTAGCATTGTTAGCATAGTTAGCATTTTTAGCATTGCTGCTAGAAATCATTGGTTAAGTTAGCTAATCAACCTGGTTAGCATTGTTAGTAAAGTTAGCATTGCTAGCATAATTAGCATTTTTAGCGTAACTGTTAGAAATCATTAGCTAAGTTAGCTAATCAACATTTTAACATGAATAGAAATCATTAGTTAAAGCGTAAGTTTGGCGGAAAATGAAAATAAAGCTTTTTTCTGAATGAAAATACATCAACTAAGCCGTGGAGGAAGTAATTTTCGCTCATCACGCAGTACAGAGCTAGCACTGGCAGGACCTACAGCCCAAAATCACAAACAGTGGGTCAGCATTGGGCTTTCAGCCATGCGCTTTCAAAATCGCATTTTTAAACCACTAACATTGCTCAAAACAGCTGCAAACCTCGTCAGCAGCTTGCTCTAGGTGTCTACACATAAAACGAAGCACCAATCAGTCTGTAAACTTTGGAATAGTCTGTATACACGTGGAATCAATTCGAGACCGCAACACCGTCTGAATCACAGAAATGTCTCGCGAGATCTCACACGGAAGCACGGGAGCTATTCCTACGGGTAGTCAAAATCGCATTTTTAAACCACTAACATTGCTCAAAACAGCGCCAAACCTCGTCAGAAGCTTGCTCTAGGTGTCTACACATAAAACGAACCACCAACAACTTGGCTCACGAACCCGACGTTTATAAAA